>NW_016909925.1:614308-727842 GCF_001483705.2 Eufriesea mexicana
ACGCTCTAGGCTGCTCGTGACACTCTTCGGGGCTTTGTCGTTAGACCTGGCTAGGATTTCGCGTGAACTCGAGGACACTCTTTTGCCGGTCCTGGTCCATAGGAATTTGCCTGGAAATTCCACGATGTTCTTACATTTTCGTTCCATCGAGGCATCTACGAAAAATAATTACCGAACGGAACCCACACAGTTGGAGGAATTAATGCCTGTTGCGGGACTCGACGCAGGTTATGCGAATAACTCAATCGCGAACGGAGCGACTGCGAGCAACGAGTTCTAAATACCACGTCCAACGCTTGCAGACACCGCTAGATACCCGTAGATAAAGTCATCCCGGTAAACGAACCTGTAATTATTTCGAACAGCGCATAATTCTCCCTTTCATAGCCGGCTGGCAAACGAATCGAGCGGACAAGAAGACCGGAATCGTTATCGCTCGCCTATATCAACGGTTCCGCGAGGAGGCCTTAGCCGCCGTCGCGTTTCTAAGGATACGCGTTTTCGCAGCAACAACGAGCGGACAGAGCGCATTTCCGGCAGGCTGTTTCTCTCGCCTCGCGTTCCGCGCTGTCAAAGATGAGCGAGCGACCGGTGTCGGGCCGATCGATGAAGGTGTAGGCGGCCGAACAACAAAAGCCACGCGGTGGAAACAGCAACCCGGGGTGGTTTTTTATTGGTGGCTCGCTTTTCGAGCCGTGCACGCGCCAACCACCGTCTCGTCCTTATCGACCCACGGAGAGCTTATCCTCGAGCTTCGCGGAGGCGCTCCGCGAGAGAATCGTCCAGTGTCATACCCTCTTGACGTCTCGCGGTGAAAACACCTCGGATACCTCTCAGTATCTCTCGGGTACCTCGAGAAAATTACCAATGGCGAAACCCTCGGAGCTGTACCTCGGTCGCGAATAATTCCCCGGTTCGCAGATACGCGCGCCGAGATAAGGCCAGCGACGTAGCTCCGATTCGGATCTCTCTGTCGCGAGGCTGATTTACGAAACGAGTAGTCGAAAGGACAGAGAAGCAACGCCGATAGGGTGTTTCGAAATCGTAGCAGTTAACACCGAGCGACGTTAAACGCGGCCGATTATCGATCACCGTCGTCGCTCGCCGGCGCGAGGATTACTCCTCTCGCTGCCGTCGGGCCCCCGAGGCCAGTTCCGGTCTTCGAATCGAAGGAGGATCGAACAACACAGGGTATCGACGATACCGCGTACGGATCGATCCATCGCGCGGAAAGATTCCGACGAGTCGCCGCCGCGATAATCTCGCGCGGTCGACGCGCTTTCCGCGTCCCGCCTCGGCAGATCGCGCCTCGTCATCGCGCTCGGAACCCCCCATATCCGTTCGATAGTCTCCCCCTCTGTCTCGATCGATTTCCATTTAACGATCTCGGGAATTCCCGGAATTTCCTTTCGCCCCGTTAATCGAGCCACTTGATCGTAATTAATCGTGCCGCCCGTATCGCGAGCTGCGCCGGACAACATTAATATTCATAATTCAGGGCTGTCGCGCTAGGTAGATGCGTCACGTGTCCCGCGAATATATATCGATATCGATAAAATAATTTGTATGCGCCTCTGGAATCCCGATTCTAATCGGAGAGGGGGAACGTCGGTTTAGCGTGTTTCTGTCGACGTCACGCCGCCTTATCACAATAGCCGACCCGGCTTTCCATATTGGCCTCGCATAAATCCGATCATGCATCTCCGATTCCGATCTCGCCGGCCGCCGCCATTAGTTACCAGAGACTTACAATGTTCCCCTTGGAACGGAGCTTTACGGCGTCGTCGATCGTCGCCGATTTCCCGAGAGTGCCGGTGAGCCGGCGCAAATATCGTCCTCCCGCTTCCTCCCATCGTTTCCTCGTTTTTCTTCCACGGCTCTTCCGCTTCCTGTCCGCGTCCTCCCGCGTCCTCCCGCGTCCTCCCGCGTCGCGTACCCCGAGGCCTCTCATTTTTCTTCCTCTCCTTTTGTTCTTTCCTACACCGGGTACCGTTCCGCGGAACGCTCGCTCTCCGCGTGTATCCACGGCTCTTGTCCCATCCTTCGCCGAAGGAATCTTTCGTTTCGAAATAAGGATTCGAAATGGCTAGACGTCGATGCGGTAATTATCGCGCTGCGGTTTCTCGCAGCGTGAGTGTCGAGATTCTTTAACCCTATGCGGACGGGACGGTTCTAAATTAATCGTACCATAGAGTCCGGTTGCTGTCACGATAGGCATTTCAAATTGACAGTGCGGATTTCTGCTTAATGGCTATTTTCTTTCATAGCACTCCAAGATGTCAAATTGTGGACATAGTGGCCATAGCGATGCGTTTATGTGGACACATTTATGGGTTTTTCGGCTCTGTCAGTGTTCGCCAAACGGATATATGAGTTCCTCGGCGAAATTGATAGTTTAGTCGGCAAAGGCTTAAAGAGTTCCTCTTGTTCTTCTCGTTCTTCTCGTTCTTCTCGATCTCCAAAAGGAGTTCGACCTGTGTAAAGTTGCGAAGAGAAATCGTTCGACCATAGTCGATCTCGATCCGATTTTTTCGCCGATTCTTTTCGATTTCCGAGATCAGAGAAACTCATCGAGATGATAAACCTTGCGAGGATTTTGCAGAGTGCACGAGCGTCGACCTCGTCGACGGGGGAAATTTTCAATCGGTCCGTTTCGTCAGCGGCGAAGCCATTTACTCGCCCGAGTCCCCCTTTTTCTCTCCTCGACACGCTCGCCCCTACTTAACGCTTATTCCACGACAACCCCCGGCGACGACTCATCCCGTATCATCCCCTTATTCTACTCGTCTCTAACCCTCCGAAAATCCTGACCAATGGCGCGTCGTCCAGGGGAGAAACCATTGTCGATCCGACCAATCGTCGCGACTCGCAGCACGCACATGCGAGGATCGACGCGTTACAACGCTATTCTTCTTCCTATTTTCCTTTCTTCTCGCCCTCTCTCTCCCTCCTTCTCCGCTCGTCTATCCCTCTCTGTCCACGGGGATAGTCTCTTTATAATGCATATCAATTTGTGCCTAATGGCTGACACCGTTCCACCGGGTCGCATCTGCGGATTAATAGGAGCGTTCCTTATCCCCGACGGTTTTTAACGCACGCCCGCGCGCACGCGATCATTGTCCAACGGACAACGCGGATGATCAAACTGTCCCTGGTTTCCACGCCATCTCGATCGGGGATCGTTTGACAAGGATGCGGGTAATTTACCGTCGATGCGTTATGATTACCCAGAGTGGAGGCACTTCTCGAAGACGGTCACAAATCCGCGAGTTAGTTAGCGAGAGGATAGGACGAGAGGAGAGCGTGGAAACCCTTCGGGAACAGTTGTCCACGGGTTAAAGCCTCGTCGGAACTTTTGGTCTCGGATACTTTGTCGAACGGGAAGCTTGCGTGGAAAGTTTCTCGAGAACTTTCCACCCCTATCGCGGGACGATCCAGTGGGAATTTGTTCGAATCGTTGCTACGGTCTCGCGATAAAAATTTGCATCGTTCCATCTCGGTCTAACGAGATTTCGAAAAGTTTCCCGGAAGAGATACCCCGAGAGCTGGAAACTTTTGTCACATTCCCGGCAAATTTGACATAATTACGCGAGCTCTGGCGCGCATAAAGTCGGCGGAGAATATCGTGGTTGTTAATAGAGATTGTTGCGTAACACCGGTGAATTCGCGCGAGCCAAAATATTTGTCCGAGCTGTTTCCACGATAAAAAAAACAAAGAATTCCAGGCTGGAATCGCCTTTGTGCCAGCAACGGCGGAGAACGATGAAAGAAGGGTGGAGGGCGAGGGCAATAAAGGGGCATCGTGAGCGTACACGCGCGTGAAACGGGGAACGCCTGGAAACAAAGCGTGAAGCCGTGCGTGGAGCGTTTTTTGAAAATGCCAATTTATCGCGAAAGGGGTCGCAAGAGGACCTTGTTCGCTCACCGACGCGCCAGCTAAATGAATTTTAATTAATTTCTCTCCTCGCAGCCTTCCTTCCAACAGACCACGATTACGCGCGCGGACGCTGCAGGAATTTCCGAAATTTCCACCGATTTTCCGTGAATTTCGTCCTTTGGAATAGCATAACTCTCGCGAATCTCGCAATTCTTTGGGAATTCTTTTGGAATTCTTTGGGAATTTTTCGGTTAAAGGATCTAAGGAATCGAGTACACCGAATCAAAATTCTTCGGAGTTTATTTGCACAGTTATTACGATTAAACTGGAATTATACCGCTGTGCGGGCCCTGTTGAGATACATCAATAATATCGCGCGAAAGATCGATCACGGAAGGAGATGCGCCCCGTGCGAATCAGACGAGATTGACAGACGGCGACGGACAGCTCGCGTCCGATTCCAAGTAGAAACAGAAATGTTTCGCGGGATACGGGAAGCGATCAGACCTCGCGGGCACGAAATCCGTGCGAACGGAAACACCGTGGAAGAGTTGGCACGCTGAAATGTGCCATCAGCAGCGATACGATATCGCGTTCCCGTGACCCTTAATCGAATTCTCGCTCGCGGGATTCGCGCTGATCGTTAAAGAACCCGCACCTTTGTCTAGGAATCCCTCGATCCGTGATTTCCTCACGCGATGCCGAGCTATGGGTAAAAATCCGCCGGAAAATCGGAGTATCCGAGCTTTGCCTTGCTCGCGACGCTTTCGCGTCGACGTCGAGGGACTCGTCTCGATGGCGATATCGAGGCAACGCGTATAATCGAGTAACGACGCCATAGCGCAGCGACAGATGCACGCGCTAATGGATTTACGCGTCGAGAAACCGAATCGCGAGGCTGATCGTCCGCGAGACGAGCGTTTGCGCTTGGAAGCGGGGAAGAAATTGGAAGAAAAAGGAAAGAACGGTCGAGCAGACACGGTCGCTGTGGCAACGGACGGACGGACGGACGGAGAATAAAACTACAAGGTGAAATTAGTAGTGACTGTCCAGAAAGGAATCTCGTAACAGCAGCCGGTCGTGAGAGAAAGATCCGTGTGGCTGGCTGGACGCCTGGCGTCTATCCGTCGGGCCCCGAGCCAATGGGACGGCTCGTGGTCCGTCTCGCGAGTGTGTATACGCGCGCCTGTATATAGCTAAGTATGTAAATACATTGTCCAGGGACGCGGGCATAAAACGGCACGATATATGGCCCGGTAATTTCTTAATTGCGCCCCGAAAAATTCTTGTCATCGTAAACAGCCGGTTGATTATATTGAAACGACTCGAGGCGCCGGGGGCGTTTCGTGGATGAAACGAAGGCTGGACCAAAATGAACCCGGATAGGGGAGGCTGCGGGGCACGGGGAGGGAAAACGGCGATAGTAACTGCTTTGCCCGTTTATTTATGCGTCTCTAGCGTTAACCCTTTTGTCGCTGGAAATCGGACGATTTCGGTGCACGTTATTGCCCCCCTTCCTTCCATCGCCCTCCAGTTCCTCTTCTTCTCGCGTTAATCCACCTCCGCCCGTTTTAACGACGAGATCCTTCCGCGTGATTCATGACGCAGGACTCGCGAGTTATACGTCGGGCCTGACTTTCGCGAATTCGTCTTTTCACGGTGGTTTAATCTCCACAGAGGGATTTCCGAGGCCACGATCCGTCGTTTGTTTCGCGGAAACGACCGATTGCGATGGAAACCTGCGGCAGTGTGTGGAAATCCAGGTATTTCCTCGGGTTCTGGTAATTTGTCGAAGATTTAGCAGCGACGAATCCTACCGTACGTGCGACGACTACTAGATTGAAGTTTCTAAAGGCTTTATCTGTATGTTCGTCCTCAACCCGGCTGATAACCAACGAGCAACGAATTCGAAAGAAGTCTCGGATATAGTACTTGTGTAATAACGAGGTTGCTAGGAGAATGGATGGAAGACTCACCGGTATGCGTCCTCTTGTGGATCTTGAGATTTTCGGACCTGGCGAAGACTTTGCCGCAGCCGGGGAACGGGCAGGGGAAGGGTTTCTCGCCGGTGTGCACCCTTATGTGATTGACGAGCTTGTACTTGGCCTTGAAGGCCCTGCCGTTACGCGAACATCCCTGCCAGAAGCACGCGTGCGTGGTGCACTCGGGACCGCCCACGTGCTCCACCGTGAGGTGCGTCACGATATCGTGGAGGGAGTTAAAGAGTTTGCCGCATAGCTTCCTTCCGGGTCCGGGCGCGTCCTGGTCTACCCACATGCAGGACATTTCTTGCCGTTGGCCGCCGGCAACGCCACTGGTCCCGCCACCGCCGCTTCCGTTACTCCTCATATACCTCAAGAAGGCGCCATGCGGATGATGGCTAGGATGGCTGACGGCTGGATGTTGCTGATGATGGATCGACGCCGGCGTTAAATGAGGAGCGCCTAAGTACTGATGATGAGGAGGTAGCCTCGAGTCCTGGGGATAGTGTCCGGGGTAGTGGCTGGCTGCCAGAGGATGTTGGCTCGGATGATGAGGAAACTGCTGCATGGTCGCGGCGGTGCCGTCGTGGTGCAACGGCGTGAACAGTCCCAGGCCACTTTCCGGAGTGGTCGGGTTCGCGGTCGCGTTGAACTCGTGCTCGCGACGGAGTAGAAAATCGCGGGCCGCGTAGCCAGGATGATGGCTCATGTGGTGGCCCATGTGCGGCGCCATGTGCGACGCCGGATGGGGATGATGAGGAGGATAGCCTTGGGGGTGAAAGTGATGATGCTGTTGAGACGGAGCTTCACCTGGTGCCGGTTGCACACCTGTACCGGTGTCGGTGGAGCCAGCCGTGGCACCGCCACCGCTAGGCGACAGCTTGATGCCCAGATTGGCCAGGTGGTGTGGGTGCGAGGAGACGCCATCCAGGAAAGCGTTCATCATCGTGATGGACGAGACGTTGCGATTGCGGCTCGATCAGTTGAGAAACGAGACCATGTCTCGCGGGATACCTACATGGAACTTTGGAGAAGTTCTTCGAGACTCGGAACGCGCGTTGCTCGACAAGTTCAGGCAGCAACTCCGAGTAGACTTATTCCAAGTAAAATCGTGCACTCGTGGATCACTGCGTAGTATGTATGTACACTGTCTATGCAACCACACTCGAGTTCACTGTTTCCTCGCTCGCTCCGTCCATCGGTTCTCTCGGTTTCTCGAGGCTCACTGCATCGGCTGGTAGGCGATCGTAGTTTCGAGTCCTTCGCTCGCGTTCCCTCTACCGTAACTCTCTTCGCGATTCAAATTCGCGACCGTGTAAACACGCAACGAACCCGGTAGTCTCTGGAACGCGTACGAGACGATAGCGACGATACTCTCGCAGTCCCGTGGAACGTTTGCTGTCCCGGCGTCGCGAGAAACGGACGGTTTCACCCGGCCGACAGAGTAGTCTGCTCCGTTCACTCACGCCGAACCCGTTCTTCCGCGACACCGACGATTTCCGTGCATGTTCGAACAACGGCGATGCAGAGGACAAGTACACGGAGGACGGCGACGAACACGGTTCGCGTCAACGTCTTCAACGCATCGAATATGGAGGGTGAAACATCCGTGGCGTTCCTTGCTGCGTTCACAGCGGGACTGAGAGTCAGCACTGGGCTCCCGCCGAGGAGCAACTCGGCCGATTTCGGCGTTTACGAACCTGCCCTCTCTCTTTGTCCCGTCTATCCCTTCTTCTCTCTTGCTCCCCCTGCTCTGCCGCGCCTTCCTTCTTTCTCTCCGCTTCCTTCTCTCTTCAGCACCTGGAAACCACCGCACGGTGGAGCTCGTGTATCCTCGGGTGCTTGCCTGCTGGAAACACCCTCTACCCCCACTGAAGGCCACTCGTTGCACAGTGGATGCAAGCACAGGCTCCACCAGTGGCGGACGTTCCCTGGTGGATACCAGCGTTCCATTGGCGACGATGGCACCACTGGCAATTGGAGGCCCGTTGCCTGACCGGGCCTCTCACCGATCTAGCCGGTTTCCATGGGCGGGAAACACGACACGGCGCATGTCGCAACTCCGCCTTCGTGTGTACGCCTTTCGTGGGAGGATGGCTTCAGGGGCGTCGCGACCTCGACGCTCGATGGTCTTCCGCGTGTAGTCGGATCCAAGGTTTTTCCAGTAGTCTCGAATATCGCTCGCTCTTCGGGATCCTCGCCATTTCCACCGGATGGGTCCAAAGAGGTCGCGGGTACGTCAGTCCAGCAGACTAGGTCCTTGCAGACCTGTAAAAGAGATTCGAATTAGGGGTGGTGGTTCAAATTGGAAATAACTTTGACAGCGTGCACTCGTTTCCGAGACTTTGCCAGTCAGAACTATCGCCATATGCTCCGATTCTAGGACTTCCAGGACTCATGATCCCTGCTCCATTTACAATTTGGAGCATCCAAGCTCTTTAAACCTTCGTCGCGTTAGATACACGTGCAAATGTCAAACCTCTCGAGACGATTATTATACCCTTGAGCTTCTGATCATACCATGAGTCACTACCAACTAGACACCCCCGATCTAGCCTTTTAATAGCCTCTTAATAACCTTACGCGGATTAACTCCGATCCCATTGCTCCTTTTCCAGACATGTCTCTCGCCATTCATCAACACCTATCACAATATTTCCCAAATGCCGTCGTAGCGGCATTCCACCGTAATTCACCCAGTGCTTTTTCCACCCGAGCTGCAAAACGAATTCCGATGGCAAGCGAGTCGTGCACTCGCGCGTCGCGAAGTATACGCGATTAGCGGAAAAATATTAAGCCGGTCGGAAAGACGGCTAGTCACGCGAACCACTCGTTTATAAATTATCGCGGGGAAACGAGGTGGAAATCTTCCAGTTGAACGTTTAACCCCGGCTCTGAAACTATGCGCACGCATAATCGCGCTACGCTCCTTCCTTCTCCACTCGCTTATCCAATTAACCGAGTTTACTCACTCGCAGCGCCGATTAATTACACCAGACACACCGGTGTTTCCAGCTTTTCTTCGCGCTTCCGGGTACCACGTAATATCCTCGCGAGTAGACGCAGCGAGACGCGGAAGCTTGCGTGTATCTCGCCGGGGAATTAAACGCTTCGATATTTCACCGTCGAAATTCTTCCAGCCAATTTCCACCTTTCCTCCCCGATTTTCTTCCGACGTTCCCGCTATCCTTTCCCCGGCGAATCGACGGATAGGAAATTAAACGCGTCGAAACGATTCGCTGACAGCCGCCGATGGGAAATTAATTGGGACCGGCTCGATCGGCGAAAATCGTTTACCAATATGGAAACCACGTGCATTGGCGTCCAAGGCTAGGATAGCCCGTTTGGAAGTTGAGACGTTCGAAAGTTGGTACCACTTCCTGGCGGGTAGGCTACCATGGATAGCACTGTTCACCACGCTCCCAGTTGAATTGAGGATTTTCGCGAATAACGAAAATTAATGATCCTAATCCCGGCAACTCAGCGGTGGTATTGACCCATTGTAGGCCAATAAACAAATGACCTTAAAGAGCTACAGGGTGCTAGGAAACCCTTTGAAGAAAGTCGGTTTTCCCCAAGCTCGGTTTCATCGAATCTCCTCGACAAATGGCTCGCACTGCGGGTGGCTCGGACCTCGTACTCATCCGTGATTAGACAATAGGGAAATGGAGGATCGATGCGTGTTTCGCAGGAAACTGCGAATGTTTGGCGGATTTTTAATCAACCGTACCTGCCTTTGCCACTTAATATCGTTAGCCCGAGGATTACGACCAGCTCGATCGAGTTTGATCCACTGCGAGCCATTTAATCCCGTTAAACTGTTTTTCTTTCTCCTGCAAACTCGACGAGTGTTTAAGCTTCTCATTGTTCATCGATCGCCTTTTTTGACCAGTCGATTGCCACCGGTGATAAATGAAATACGTTTCTGTAACAGGAGGTTACTCTCGGTTGTCGGAAATTAAAGCCGAGTTAACGGTTAGGGCCCTAGAAAGCTCGACATTGAGCAGCTCTCGTTAATTAGACAGAAAAACCGTTTGTTTCTTAGAAATTGCTCGGTATTGCCAGTTATCGATAGCACTCGTCCCGAGTCCTCTCGTGGCACCACACCACTGTTTTACCCCATTGTCTCGGTGACAATACAGATAGGATTACTTTTACCATTGATCCCTCCACTCTACCTGCTTTCGTGACACAGCTTTTGCTTACCTGCTTCGACAGGTTATTTACCGAAACTCTGCTTGCGAGGCCCAATAATCTCTCGACTAAGAAACGAAATTCAGACAGGGCTAATGAAAATGAATGTGGTCGGGCTGAAAGCCGTTTGCGGAAAGCAACTAACGGACCCGCCCATCGCAGTCCCGTTCGCTCGGAAATAATTCGCTCGAGCTTGCATTCCAAATAAGAATTAACCAGCAGGCGATGGACGAATGAACGCGACCAATTTGTTCGATTTCGAGCTTTCAAAACGCCGAATCGGAATATTTTCTAACCAGAATATCGGCATTTTTGCTCAGCGGAAATCGGCTTTGTCTCGCCGTCCCACCCGTCTTCGTGTTTCGTGGCTCGCTGCCATTGGATATATTAACGAAGCTTAATCATCCGTGTGAATAATGCAAACACATCGAGTGTTTAACGGGGTGCCTCATTGTCGCGGGAAAAAATGGCGTCCCATTATGTCCGTAATGGGCACGGTGGCTGACTATTTGATATTAATAACTACCATAAAGCCGGACTCGTGGCTCCTCCGTGCACTTAGGAGGTACATCTGAATGATGCTTTCCATCCACCTTCTGTCGCTTACTAACAGCACGACCCGTTCCTCCGCTACACACATCGATCCTCCGCGTTCGTGCACGATCGGACCGCGTACGAACACGAGTCACCGCGTGCGTGCCTTTTGAACCGAATTCGAGGCATCATTTTTATCGGAAGTCACGGACGAGCCGTGTCATTCATGCTGCTCGACGTTTTCCATATCGTCGTTACGTCTGATCCTTTGTAACGAAATTACCGTCCTTTCTTACCCGACAAATTGGATAACCCAAGTTCCCCGTAGATGTCTCGAGAAGTTCCCTCCCCCCTGTTTCTTTTTTAGCACCAGTGCCACGAATCGGGAGGGAATATTCGCGGGTTGGATAAACTCGGAAAGGGGCACGAATTCGCTGGCATTTTTCGAGAGGCAAATGGTCCCTCGCGGGTTATTAACGATCCCACGCGAACGCAACTCAACGATCCGTACTGCCGAGTACATTCGTGAACGGACCATCAATCTAAGGGTCCACGATAGAACTTTCATCACGGGAGTGCGGTTACAGGGTCGCGAAACGCGAACACGACGTACGCACCTACGCGATCGTTCGTTCGTTCGCGAGGGCCATCAACAAGGCCAGACATTGTTTCGTTCGTTCATCAGTCACGCTCACCGTGCAGTCGTTACATTTAATTAATCGTTAATTGCGAGATCGTGAGCGGATCCTTGCGTTCGGCATCATGGCCAATGCCGATGAAGAGTTGCAGAGGTCGGACTACGTTCTACCACGAAATTGGCCTAATGTTTTACTACACCGTGACAACTGACGGAGATACCCTAAGATATCGTTGAGAAATTTTCTGCACCGGTTATGTCGTATTTGTTGGAACAGTAGAATAATCGCGACATCTGCTGATTAATATTTTAAGTATGATAAGGTGGGTGTAACGTAGTCGAGCCACGTGCTGGTGTCTCAGTCTTGTTTCAGCAATCCAATACAGCCGATACGTGATTTTTGTGTATTTAATTTGTGAATTGAAATATATTTGGTTTGTGATACACTAAAAAGAGTTTCCTGCCACCACCTAAACAATTCCAATAGTATTTTTACGAATACGAAATTCGTATGAACGAAATTCAGATGAACGAATACGTGAATATATGTGAATATAAAGGATAAAGCCTGTACCTTCGTATCCCTAGATTTAATTCCTATTTAGAGACTTTTATAGCGGAAGACAAAGAGAGTTTTTCGCTTTGAAAATTATGAAAATTGAGAAATTTCAAACTCTGGTAGTTCCTCTAAAAAATTTTTTCCAGGGTTTAAATTATCACGAATTGAACCACTGAAATGTCCAGTTTGTAGAAACTTTGGAAAAATTAATGGGCGACTTTTCCTTTTCAATTACATTTTGATTACGTTTTGAAGGAAGAGTATACTACCGACATAATAGTAATTAAGAATGTTAATATGATAGAATATACACACGTCAGTAAAAATAAATAAACACAAGTAAAATGCTATCTAATTTTTGCAGTTATAAGAAGTAGAATAGAAGTTCGATAAAATAGCCCAGTTTATTTCAAATGAAAAATCTCACATTGATTTCTATAGCATTTCTGAAAACTTGAAATTTTCAAAAACTCGAGTAATTCGATTCGTGATAATTTAGACCTCCGAAAAAGAATTTTCAAGGAAACTATATACCAGCGTTTGAATTTTTAGAACTCTCTAAATGGAAAGCTGCCTTTGTTTTCTACTACGAATATTTCCAAATAGATATTTAATTAGGGTGAAAGTACAGACTTTATTCTTTATAGTGGCCCCACAAACGTTATTGTACGACTTCTGATGACAAAGTTATCGCTGTTAAAATATTAACATAAATTTCAATTCAATTTTCCTCTTCACTGCATCCCATTTTCCACGATTTTAAATTTTCTCCTAATCGAACAGCGGACCTATCTGTTCCCCGATACGTAAACACGCGGAAACACGGGTAACATGGTGTTTTCGCGCGAAAAGCCGATAATTGGGACCGTGGACGGAATTTACAAGCCACTAAAGCCTTGTTACGAATCGTCGGGGAACAACGCGTTTCCCTTTTCCCGAAATCGTGACCAAAGGGCAGCAAAAGGGGGCCGACACGCAAAAGCTTGTAGATGCCGCGGTTAGATGGAAGGACAGGGAAACAAAGAGCCGATCCGACTGCTAGATCTTGTCTAAAAGTCATTAGAGAGACATGACGATCTCTGTCGGCCGGTCTCAATAGCCTGCTCCATTCTCTTCCTCCTCGTGGCAACTTCTTCAGATTTCTTCTCCCGTCGACCATTTACCTGCGACGCTGCAGGTGCAAAATACACGACCGTGATTGGAAAAGAAGCTAGCCTACTCGGTACTCGTGATTAATTTTCGAGAATCTCGTCGTGTAACTCGGGGAACAAAAGCAAACGGGAACCTAGGGGCTCGCGTATAGAACGCTGGCTATTTGTGTAACAATGAGTCATTGAAGGAGAATGGTAAAGAACGCATAGAGGCTATAAAGTCCATAAAGCTGTGTTAAGCTCAAATGCCTTTGTTTTGACATCGACCTAAATCAGCCTGTTCGATTCCTGTTTCACGTTTCCCTTGGTAGAATTAAACGTGTACCTGCAATTCGTACAACCATGACACCGATCGTTTCACAGTTAAGAACACGTTGATAAGAAAAATCACTAACTTTGAGATCTCTTTGAGATCCTAATTCATATATTATTGCAGCGATATCGTCGTCGTTTCTCGCCAGAAATCGTGGCACTAGGGGTGGAGAAAGACAAAGAAAATGGGAGAAAAGACGCGCTATTATGATAAATACGTAAGCGGAATCCGCTGCAAGCCCGATGGGAGTCGGGATCAAAGTGCGGCGCAAGGAATGACAAAGTTGTGGGCGGCTCGAGGTGGTTGAAAGATAAGATTTCTACGAGCGATGCGAGCGCAGATAAGGATCGATAGGTATCTACGTGAGGGATCGTCGACAAAAATATTAGGGAAGGCGGTGGTGACCGCTGGAATAGTTCACGTGGTCCCCATAGGAATGAAAAATCCCCGGAATATGATAATAAAATTTATTTACCTTTCCTCGTTCCCTCCCGCGTAGACCATGCTGGTCATTCCCGCGTGAATAACCGTGAAGCCGGAGAGGAACCGAGCGGGGCCAGTCTGCGAGCGTGCAGCGCGAGGAACAATGAAATATCTCCTCTCATTTTCCAGGAACGCAGGAGAGAAATTGGTCCTTGGACGAAGCATTTGTCCACGTTCTCGATTCGTTCTCGTTTAAGGGTCGATTTTTGGAATCGGCGCGTTTCCGTTGTCTATTCTATCCCCTCGCTCACCCCCGATAAATAACCTTTTCTAGCGATCGAACGCCATGATGGAAGCGAAACGTCGGAAACAAGGCGAAAGATCGTTCGGCGTTACCGCGGCATAGTACTCGTCGTTTCGCGAGAGAATGGTCCGGTAGAATTTCGTGAAAAATCGTAACGATGGTGGAAACAAGAAGGTCGAGGAGCCCCCATAGCGGGCCGAACGTTCGAAGGAAGTTGTCGCTGGCTAGAGCAATGTTTCTCGGGAGGCGAAAGGGGTTCTGGCATCTAAAACAAACTCTTACCCCCAGCAGCCTTTATCCGCCGTATTTTTCGCTGACAACCTCCTTCTAGCGGCTTGATTTACGACTCGCGTCCCCGAGGACGCCGGGACAGGCCGAGGTGGGGGAAGGAGCGGCGGAAAAAAAGGAGGAACGAAGGCGAAGAGGAAAACCGTTTTTGGGAAGCATTAATATTTATAGTTGGCCGCGTCGCGCGGCATAATTTTACGAGAGAATTTACAGCTACGCTCTTTCGCAAGCGCGATCTTTCTTTCGTGCCTCTCTTTCGTGGCTTGTCACTGTTCGTCCACGGTTTACGACGTATCGGCCGGGAGGGAATCAAATCGGTCGTGTTGTTCTCGAATCGACGGTGCAGAAGATAATGGAAGGTCGGAAGACGAGAGAGGAATTCGAAAATTTAGGAATTTATAATTAAAACGTCGGGATATCGTCGTCGCCACCCCCAGCCGCTACCCTCACTCCCGAGTTCGATAATCTTCCAATTTTTCCTCGTAAAACCTTGGACGACGCCATCGGAACGAACAGTAGACGACGATAGACAGGCCGGGTAATTGGCAGACATGGGAACGGCAATAAATTCCTATTAGCCGGCCGATGGATCGATTAATAAATACATTAGTAACTACGGTGTCTCTGATGAAAATACAGGCTCGCACAATACGAGGTAAATGCGAGGGTTGGGACACGGCGGCGTCTGTTGCCCGTTTTAGTTTTATTTGTGCGTGGATGTTTGCCCGGGCCGCGAACAAAAACGATTCGTTAGGCGACTTACCCCCGCGATAGCGGTCTTACCCCTAAAAAATGATCGTGCACCCCCCAGTGAGCAGCAGATGCAACTTCCCTCGGCTATCCCTTGACCCTTCAGCGTGGACCGCGTGTAGGTGTAGGTATACGTTTTCCCTTGTCATATTTTGTTTTTTCCTTTTTTCCCGCCTCCCCTTCCTACCGCCAAGACACCGGGTCGTTATTCGACGATCCTCCGAGATCTTCCGATTAGATCACCCTCGCGGGGCCGTCGTAACGTCGCGTTCTCCACGCTCCGACGAGATATGGAACGTATAGTAACGTAAGCGAAACGCCACTTATCCATCCCTCCTACGCTAATTAACTTCGTTATACTTCGGAATAGAAGCTGCATTTGCATACGCGATCCGGGGAATCGTGGACGTCGTCGGAGTGTCCCAGAGGGGTGGAGCACGAGGCGAGCACCCCGCGGAGGGGCTCGTGGTCTCGTCGGAACCGTCGAAACACGGGAAAAAAATGGAAATGATCGTAATTACCGGGATCCGTGGTCGAGAGAACAGGCTAAGACAAAGGGTGCGTCGTAACTCATCGCAGCTCGCCACGCCCAACGCTCATTTTCGACATCTTGGTCACGTAGATCCAGCTCGAGCACGCCCCTGTCGTCGCCGGGTCTCCTCGTCGAGATCTCTCGCGGAGACAACGGGGCTGATCTTGTAACCGAACGCTCATTACGCACGAAGATGCAAGATAGCCGCGGCTTCTTCCACCTCCTCTCTGTCGCAGTCTCCGCCGTCTCTCCGATGTCGATGACGTCCTGGTAATCGAGTTAATTACACCTGACGACGTTCGCGTCGTCTCTGTATTCCTCGTTATGTACACTCGCGAACTGGAGTCGCTATAAATCGCGATACGTGGTATTTTCGCAATCGGGAGCACAGCGGAGGACAATCGGAACCGTCGCGGCAATTCCGTCACGGACGAGTACCACGAAATATAATCGCGACGATTTTCTCGACCAGCGCGCACAATAGCTGGACGATTTTTAATAAACCATCCAGTCGCTCGTCCGCCATCCCGTATCATTGTTAATCCTTTGTGTCTGGCGAATGAAGAACGCCAGATATTGAGTCGATTGGTACAACAAAGAAGAGTGCACTCAATCAGCCAGAAGCATTAAGCCTATTGCGAGGAGGACAGGCCAATGCGAGTACAATGCGAATTGGCCGCGATCTTTCCTCGTTTACGCAACAGCGTTCCATTAACCCTTTCTCGAAATAATCCCGAACACTTCCACCCCGAGTTTATCATCCCTTCCGCGTCCTCCGATCGGCTTCCGCCTCGTTTCCTCCTCTGCCGGCTCCGAAATCTCGATCACGTCTTCGTCACGGCGTTCGTATCGACGCGTTCGTTAAGGGACAATCGAATTCTCGCGATTCCCTTCCCCATTGGCGGAAACGAGGGCTAATTTTCTTAGGAAGAAGAGTCTCACCGCGCTCGGAGGCTCGGGGCCACCGGAAAGACCGCTAATGAGAGAACAGAGGAGAGGGAAGGGTGGACGGCGAATACGGAGATGAAAATGAATTGAGTGAATGGACTTGAAGTGCTCCCGAGTGGCGGGAAGTGAGCAACTCCGACGAGAGAGCCCCTCTCGCGCGCTCCTCGCTCCTTCCGGGACATCCGACGTAATCTAGCCGGCTAACTAGCTCGTTTCGAGCCATTCCTTCTGCATCCACCATCTGCATCGAGTACGCACGGACTTGCGTAACGATGCAACTAGAGATAATTTCGACTTTGCGATCCACGAGAACCACCGAGTCTTCGATCTAACCGGCAGAGGTCTGATCCGGTATCGATCATGGAAGCCGAAGCTTTCCTTGCTCGAAGGCCGATGTTTTATCCGCGGATAGGAAAGTAGAAAGCAACGTAGCTGGCTCTAAACCAGCAATTGCCCAACGGTAATCGAGAAGAGCGTTTCGTGACATTGCTCGTGGACGATTAATGCTGCGCTCGTAGACGATTAATCATAGGTGCACCGTGAAGCTAACGCGAATATAGCCGTTTCGGTGCAAGGTGCAAGGATATTGTGAGTCAAACGAGGTAATTCACCTACGATGAATTTCAACCGTGGAAAATTTCGCGATCCAGTCGAATAGTCTCGTTTGATAGACTACGATTCGGACCAATCTACCTGATCCTGAGCAAACATTCGGAAGAGATTCAATAGTCTCCGGTAATTCCATTGTACCTTTGTTTCATGAACGCATTAACATTCCACGATGCACGGATACTCGAGTCGCGATTGGTCGGCCACAATGAGCGCCGATCGGACGTACCTGTCTGCACCATCGGGCTCGAGGCTAGGGAGGAACGGAAAAGGGAGAAAGACGGGCGATATCGTGTGGGTGATGACTAATAGATTTCGTGCTCTGGCCCATCCATCTCGCGTTCTCGAACTGCCTCGACACAAATCGATCTTGCCGAGGCGGTCGCGTCTACGAAACGCAGCCAGAGGATATCGGCTATCGATAGATCCCTCGACCCGTCCTCGTTCTCTCTCTCCTCCGGATGCATTTATAACATTGGCCACGGCCCTGAACCGATCGCTCGCGAGAGACCCGGACGGTTTGTCATTATGAATATTCTACGGACGATCTTCTGTCAGACATTGGGGAAAGTCCGGAGACTTTCGTCAGCGCGTCTACGAGAGAGTTGATCTACGGTTGATCACGGTGAAACAGTGGATCGAGGAAAGTACTCCTATGGAAACGCCATTATTCCCCGGTGTAATATCTCCGTGATGTATTCCTGATGCGATTTAAATTAGGCGTTTAGGGAGAAAGTGACATATTAGGTTACCAACACTTGTCGCATTTGTATCCGCTTATTCCGCGTTCGATCGATGCCTTCGATTACCGTGGCTGACTATCCGTCGCTGTAAAAGCACCAGACAGATCTATCTTCCGATCCAGCCCGGAGGATTCCTCAAATTCGATCCGCGACAAAGAACCCATCGATCGTGGCTCTCGAGAGCCATCTTGGCACCAACAAGCGGGCTTAATCTCAATTAGCAAATTCGTCCCGTCCAGCGGAATAATAAATTACACGTCGTTAGAGTGGTCCCCGGCGATCGTCACACGTGCACAGGGACGCAAGAAACACGGCTGGACAGGGAACCGGGGAAACGGCCGATTAAACGAACGATAAAAATGCCGGAGCAATTTACAGGCGGGTCCCTGGTCGCGGAATAATTGTCATCGCCGATGTCCCGTGGCACCGTGGCGCCACTCACAGCCAATTAGCCGATGCAATTAAAGAATTACACCGCGTGCTGCTCCTCTAATCCTGAATTCCGCGGGACAAGTTCAAGGCAGGACGACGCCACACCGACCCTCCTCCTTCTTTCGCGGCGTCGTCGTTGCATCGCCGGCCAAGTGTGCAGGAATTCGCCGACGAAGGGAGAACGCTAGTAAAATCAACCCTTTACGATTCCAGCCGGCACATAACGTGCAAGACGTCTCCATAGTTTCTTCTTCGTGACACCGCCACTATACTCGAGGAGGAGAACGATATTTAGGGAACTTGGCTAGATACTTTCGCGCGCAAAGATTTTAGCGTGCTGCAGAGGGGTGGTTTATGCTTGTGAAGAGATGGCGAAGAGATTGACGAGGAATTGGGCTAAATTTGGTACTTTGGTAGATAGTGACAGGAGGTAAGAGACCATTGGAATTCATCTAGGGTAATTTAGGGGACTTAGATAGTTATTTTCACGCGCAGAGGATTCAGCGTGCTGCAAAAGGGTGGTTTCTGCTCGTGATTGGGTGGCAAAGAGTTTGAGAAGAGATTGGGGTAAATTTTGCACTTTGGTGGATAGTGACAGTAGGTAGGAGGCCACTTGAGTTCGTCTAGGGGAATTTTAACAGAATCGGTTCTTCTTTATCCGACGACTGTCCGTGCTTCGAGGACGTCCTCGACGCGAGATCATCCTAGTAAAAACGACGTTGTAGAACAAATTACGAGGTTCGAGGTTGCCCCCGTCTCTTCGCGGCAGCTCGTCCGCAAGATTTACGTACTTCAGCCTCACGAATACCAATAAATAGCCGATTCGGCGTGCGGGGAACAATGACTGGCCGCTTTCCTCGCAGAAATCTTTGGCACGACGATCGAGCCGTGCCGGGGCTGTCTTGAAATATGGCGAGTCGTAAATATTTTCCGATGGAAATATTTTGTCACCTTTATTGCCGCGTGCTTTTTGTTTGATCGTAAATTCGGTGGCTCGGCGTGTTAGCCAAGAGCACAGGTACCATTTTAGCGAACGTCCCCGCAGATGATGCTCCGTCGATAGCTCGGTGCTCGTGATTCCAAAGGTTTGCAAGCTTGCCGAGATCGTTTGGCAGTTTCTTCGCCTTCTTCTCCTTCGCTCCATCGTTAATAGTTATACGGCCCTGATACACTGTGGGAATCGCTTTCCGATAGTACTCGAAGATCGATTCGTCTCGGTCGGAGAAACGTGTTCGAATCGAATTTAAGATTCCTAGGTGAGGCCCCGAATAAAAATTTTTGCCGTTCCTCGTGGCGGGAAAGAAATTTTTGAATTTTCATCGTTTTACGGAACACGTGGATGCTTCGAACATGTTGCCATTTGCTTCTAAACGTAAAATTCGCTTTGTTAATAACCGTCTGTTTACGAGCGTAATACACGCGCCGCGTTGACAACGCGCGAGAGTATTCGAGCGTGATTTTTGTCCTCGGTCCGCTTGTTTTTGTCCGATTTCGATCAAGCGAAAGGATTACATCTGTTGATCGCGACGCATTATTATCTCACCGGCAATTTATCGCCGATGATAATATTTTCTGAGCAAATAATAAAAATACCGGACGGGGACGTCGTAAATAATTGGACGGCTCGAAGAACGAGGTTCAGGATCTCGGAACATCAGTTTCGACAGCGTTTACGAGGGGATCGTAAGCTAAACGGTCGAAAGTGAATTCCAGGTGTATACTTTCCAAAAGTTTATGGCACGGACAAAGGAAAGTCAGAATGCCTGAGTGTCTCTCTGGACCCTCTCCTCTCGACCGCCGGTTCCACGGACTTTTGACTTCTGCCTGGAAGTTAATTGGTCGTGATCAATATTTTATACGCTCTTTAAACTACTAGCTCCGCGTAGAATAGAGAGTGTACGGGAGGGCGCGTCGCGTTTATGGCGTTAATTTGAATACGACTGTGGTTTGTCTCGTAGCAACACGTCTTTATACGAACAACCATAAATACCGATCGCGTTAATGGCCGGTCACTCGTTGACCAACGACGGTAGATTTCAGTGTGAGTTAACCGGATGAATCGTTCGGCTATTCAATTTTTTGATCTCATAATAGCGATCGTTTTTAATCGAAACGCTCGGGATAATAACCGGCCCGTGGAAGCTGTTCCTCCGACGTTATTTTCGTCGTTGTCGTATATTCCAGCTCCGTCTTTCCTTTTTCATTTTCCATAATTTCCGTGGGACAACGAATTCGAGAATTTACTCGCCGTTTCGGACGATAAACATTCCCCCGAGGAAAACGCGATGTCGCGGGGAAAGATGACCCGCGTGCATCTCCAGGATCGTCGACGATCAACCCCGCAGCAACGTGGCACAGCGCGTAGGATCGAGAGACACCGAAGGGTTGCAAAGAGAACGGTGGATCGGTGGAAGGAAGGCACGGACTCACGCCGAGTGGGAGTGGCGTGGGTGTGTCCAACACACTAGCTCACACGATCTCCTATAAACTTTACAAACACGATGTAACGACTGCCGTTCGCACGTTTTATAGGGGCCGAAGCGGGTGATCCCGGCGAAGTTTGGCAGACCGCGAATAATGTCCTTGTTTCCCCCCGCGGAGACCAGACATTGACACCCTCTTAAAATCGACTCGACGATGGATTCATGGTGTTCGCAGCGAAATAACGCCTTTCCCACCAATTCCTACTCGAGTCCTCCCTTAGTCTATAAATTATTCGATTAACCGAATGTAACATCCGATGCTTTCGATATCTAAATTAGAAATTTTTTAATTCGGAAATTTATTGAAAATAAATTATAAGAAATTTTAAATGAATCGATAAATATCATTCTTTACGTATCGTAGAAAAATCGTGAGCAATGCGTGAGCGTGGAACAGGGTACGCAGGTTTCACTGTGCATCCTTGCGCGCGCGAGTACCGCGGGTTCTAGGATCGTGAAAAAGGGAAAGTTCAAATTCAGAGCAATACGAGCGAAGGTTAGAACGACTACGAGGTTCGTCCTCGAGATGTCGACATAAATCTTGCCGTTGACTGCGCTCGAACCGGCCAAATAGCTTCCCGAAAGTGCCGTTTGCGGAATCCCGTGCGACTGTCATGGATTTCACGACGTCTGTTTACGCAGCTCGTGAAAAATCGCTTTCCTATTTACACGGAGCGTGTGTTGGGCACATGGCGGAAACGGGCCACAATGAACGCAATTTATCCCACGCACGACCGCTCTTCTTCGTGGATCTGTCCGCTCGAAACACGGGCTCCTCTTTCACGCTGCGAGCGTGAAAAAACAGACAACTCGGGGGTAACTTTACTCTCAGATCGGAATTCGTCAGTCGCTGAAATATTTGTGACCCGATACTGCTCGGGAGAGCACGTTTGGTTGGCAGGGTTGACGGAAATATGGCGCCGAAGAATAAGAATTTAAATATATGATCTACGTCTTCTCATTTTCATTCGCAAAGCAAGGAAAGAATTCCCTTTCACCGACACCTTCGTACTCGTCCGGTCTATTTTCAATTTCGACCGTTTCGATAAACGCGCCACCCCAAAAGTCATCGAGCGCTCCCCTGAAAAGCGCGCAGTCCCTGGGGATGAAAATATTTGCTCCGCCGGAAACCGACCCGTTTTCTTCCCCCAACAATAACCTCGCTTCTAATTTATAACTCTTCCATCAGCCGTACCTACGCTCCGCTACCCGTCCGCAACATCTGTCCACCCGAGCTTCACGAACTCTGTATAGCAACGTGTTCTTCTTGCGACGTCCATCGGAAATGCGCGCACGAAGAGACCAGAGAAAAGAGACCTAGCCGTTGTTCTCGAGATACCAGAGACTCGAAGGTAGACCGGAATAAGAGGCCGTGTCGAAGGAGCGTGGCGAATTTCTGTCGACCTAAACGAATCCGTGAAAAGCAACGAGGGGGTCCGGCAGCGTCGCTGCGAATCAATGCGTCTCCGCCATTGGTGGGCCGGTGGAAACTCGGAAAACGGTCCCGGGGTGCAAACGTCTGGCGGGCCTTGGCCGCGAGAACGAGGCAGAGCATGCCAAAGAGACGTTTCTCGTCGTTATCGAGGCCCGGGAACCGAGGGGGGCCCCCGGTTGGCGCGCGCCCTGGGTTCCGCTCTAAATGGGCATAAATGGCAAACAAATACCGCCGTGGGTTCCGCTTCGACGAAAGTTGAGACGTCACGTGCGACTACGAGCACCGTCGCCTTCCAGGGACTCATGGTTTCTTGCTCCAACCTTCTGCAGCCCCCCCGGGATTTTTCTGATTGTCGTCAGAGGGTTGCATATAGATTCTTTAGTCACAGACCTTGGAATTGTTGGCACGACGTTGGCGATCCGTGAATAAAGATCGAACCTTTGTGGTTACGATTCTTGTCCGGGGGTACCATTGCTTTGGGGGTCGTTTCGGTCCTCCGTCCTCGATAACGTATATTACGGGCAAATGGGCCTTTCGGCTTGGCTCGAAAGAATTATTTCATACCTGGTAAATTGTTACGAGTAACGAGGATATTAAATTTTGATCGATTACGATCGATACTGATACGCTTATGTTGCTGTTCGAAATATTACTGTCCCCTTTTGTTATTATTGGTCCAACCATTGGTGAGCGAACAGGTGCCAATACTAATTTTGGGAAATATAAAGTGGTCACAAATTCACGCAAATACATTATTTAGCCAAAGTACTCTGACAGTCTACACTGAATGCTCCGAGTACAGAAAAATTTGGACAAACAGGAGGAGCCTAAACCGTCTACCTATTTACTCGTTAACAGGTGCCGCGGTGAATACGGATCCTTCAACGAGAATAATCCGTGAGTTTCAAAGTTTTCAACGGGAAGCCTGGTTTTCTAGGAGCATCTCGAAGTCCACCCTGTGAAAATATTTTCTTAAAGTATATTATCCATTTTATCATCGAGTTTATCGACGTATTAAATCCTCCAAGCCGGCAGGTTTCGAAGCTTCTTTTTCCAAAGAGAATCTCGAGTGAACCTGCACGATTGCCGAGGAAATAATTGTTGTCCACGACGAATACCGTCATTCGGCTCTTCCTGCGCGATGTATCATCGCATTGAGTGCTATAAAGTTCCCGGAGCCAGTCGCAATGAGCGAAATGGCCGATGCCATTGGCTGCCGATGATCCAATATTTCTGCGAGCACCGGAAGCTCATCGACGATTCATCGTTCGCTATGATTCCTCGAAGCCGAGTTCACTCTCGGGATACCTTTAACGAAGCGGTCAGCTGCGTTTTTACGAATTCCATCGGGGTCTTGGCGGCGCTTTTCTTCCTCCGTTCCGTTCTTGCGGCTCTCGGTGTCCCCGTTCTACGTGCCTCACATTCGCGACGTGAGCGATGGGGCCGCGTAGAGCAATGACTAGCAGGTGCGTACCATAACGTACTCAATTACGCGGTCCCCCCCGTTCGATAATTAATCACGATTAATAGCCGGCGAACCGAGAAGAACTCGGGATTTATTAATCGGCCGGGCCCGATTACGTTCGTAAATCAAAGGCCCGACCGGGGTCCCGTCTTTTTGCCCTTTTGGAAACTCGCGCACGGTGGTACCTCTTCATTTATCCGCTGGGCGGCCGCGTTTTTCGACCGGACGCGCATCCAGATGCAACGTGACCGTTGCATTCCGAATTCCGGATGCTGCTTCGTCCAGAACCGAGATCTTTCCTTACCCCAATTCGAAATCAGGTCTAGGGATCTTGGAAATATTTCTAAAAATCGTCAAAATCCTTTTCTGTATATTTTAGGAATACCCGCGTCGTTTACTTCCGTTAAATAACAAATAAATCACGACGGTTTTGAGACGCGAATTTTTCAAATTTCCCGCGTTGGATTGCTCTTTATTTTATTTTAACACGATCGTGGATTCGCGTGATAATTGCGAAAGTGCGATCTTTCCATACTTCAATTAGAAATCCAGTCTAGGGATCTTGGAAATATTTTCAAAAATCGTTAAGATTCTTTACTATCATATTTCAGGGATACCTGCGCCATTTATTTCCGCCAAATAGCGAATAAATCACGTTAGTATTAAGACACGAATTTTTCAAATTTCCCGCGTCGGAGTACCCTCTACTTCCATTGCGATTTTCACGCGTCGTTTACTTCTGCCAAATAGCTAATAAATCACATCGGTACTAACACGCGAATTTTTCAAATTTCCCGCGTCGGATTGCCCCTTATTTCCACTTAGCCCAATTCGAAGTCAAATCTAGGGACTTTGGAAAAATCTCTAAAAATGGCCTATCAATTTTTAGGAACACCCGTGCCATTTACTTTCGCTAAATAGCGAATAAATCACGTCTGTATTAAGACGCGAATTTTTCAAATTTCCCGCGTCGGGTTGCCCCTTATTTCCACCGCGATTTTCACCGAAAAAAACGGTGGTGGATTCGCGCGGAAACCGTCGAAAGCCTAATCGCCGACAAATCCGCGTTGCACGTAGGTAAAGTTGGTACATGGACGGAGACGTGGACGGGGACAGGCGGTTTCTTGCCGGTCGGCGATCCGCGCGATGACGTCGCGAGGAGGCCGAGGGGTGGTTAGGTGCGCCGGCTCGGGACATAAGTCAGCCGGTATTCAATGAGTTCGAGGAAGTTGATCGCCGGTTCTTCGCACGCGAGCCGGCGTACCGACGCGAGACGACAATCGTACGGTCCCCGGACGATGCCTCGTTCCCGCCCCGAAAAACTGGATCCCCGGCTACGCAGCCTGAAAAGGCCGGTTTTCTGGTAAAAAGTCCGCGAGCCGCTCGCCAAAATCGTTAAGGTCGACGCGAGGCGACGCTGCTTTTTTCTACGCGTTCCCCGAGCGAGCCGGATACCAGTTTGCGCGGAAAGGAATGGGATTATCATCGTTAGATTCCGCGCGGTGATATATTCCTGGCTGCCAAAAAGGAACATCGAGAGGTACGCCGATCCTCGCGAAAAATTTGGCAGAAAATCGGCATGAGAACTGGTTTCCAATAATTTCGTACATCTACAATTATTTATTATTTTTAGATACTGTTATCATTTTGACGAACTCGTTAAAAGATGATCTTCATTTATTTTCTACCCCCACTGACACATGTGAGAACTATAAATTTCAATTAATATTACCACGTACTATATATTATATGCTTGTTTGTCAATTTCGCATTCCTGAATTAATTTCTTAGTACGAGGTTGCATCCTGTCCAGATAAAACGGATAATTAAATGTTACCTACTCACGTTACTTATCTCATTGCGAGTTACAATCTCGTTTATCGACTCGCTAATGGTGTATAATATAATTCGCAGTGTTACGAATCGCGTGGAATCTACCTGCTGATACTGCCCACTGCCATTAAAACGCGTATTCAATTAATACAGCGAATGTTAGCCGCAAAAACGCAGAAAATGCAAGGATCGTACGACCCGCGGTAACTACCGAGAGAAAATCTAGCCGAGTCCTTTCTAACTCGCGGTTTTCGCCATTATCGCGCGCATTAACACGAGTAAATCATCGGTATACGTCTTTGGGTAATGGTAATCCCTATAAAGATCGGTATCAACAGCGTCCGGGGAACAGGCGAATAGCATTAGCGACGCGTTATCGATATCATGGGGTACAGAAAATCGCTTTCGCGGGATCTCGACGTGCCGGCGGGCTCCCACTGCGGCGACACGGAAAATATTTTAGAAGCTCGTGTTCGTGGACTACGTCCATGCCAATTCTCCATCGATTTCCGCGGATCGCTTATCGCGAGATTAACCACCGATCGAGAGATTTCCCCGTGGAAATGGTGGATTTTATCGGGAAAACGTAACCGTCTCACCGCGACACGTTCCTACCTAAAAGGGTACCCCCCCGAGAAACGTGGAACGTTACTTCGCCGACTGAATTTCTCGATATATAAATAAATTAGGAATATAAGTTAGAGAGATAAGGCGCCCGTGGCGCTTTGGTCGCGTTGCCGCGCAAAGATGCGGCTTAAAAATCGAGTGGCTCATCAGCTCGGTACATTATTACCCGTGGCGAACATTCGTTTCCACGGAGCTCGTAATAAAAATACAAAATTCGTGGAAACGTCGTAGTATCCCGACGACGTTCAACAATCAGGCAACTCGAACGGATTACCGTAAAACGGAGAAGTAACGAATCTCCGTGGAAAATTAAAAATCCCGCCCCGAGGCGCGCGCACCCTCGAGAATTATCCGAGAATTATCCGAGGCCGAACGAGATCCCATTCAGCGTGGTCGAATGATCTACGATCTGTTTGTATTTATATTCCCCGTGAACCCGAATGGAAAGGTAGAAAGTTGCTGAACGGATGGCAGGTGCGTGGAGAAAGGGGGAGACTTCATTTTCCATCGGGGTTAAGAGATTATGAAGACGTCCGCGACCGAAACGCGCATAATCGCACCTGTACGCGTTTTCCCATACGCCCTCGCTCTCTGCACCTCTTTCCAGGGCGTGACTGTGAAAACCACCAGGGCCCAAACAGGCCCTTTCGCCATGGTGCAGCGAGAGGCGAGGCGGGGGACGCGGGAACCGGCCGATAGAAGACGAGTTCCTCTCTCTTTCTCTCTCCTCTCCGTATACACAGAGTCGCTATAGAGCGTTCGTGCGGGGACCCAGTCTACCTGACTTATGGGGGCCCAGCATTCGGCATTATTTATGGCCGAGAGGGCTCGAATGCTCTCAAAAGAACTGCCCTCTCTCTCTTCCTCTCTCGCCTCGTCTCCGGCCTCGTTTCTCTCCGTCCATTCGCGAAACCTCGATTGCCACGCCGTTTTGCAGAAACACGGAGTCCCGAGACTACTCTCGCCGTGTCGAATCCGTCAATGGACTCGCTTCCGTCGTTCCGTCAGCCCGATAGTTCCGAGGCTGAAACAGCATAAACGGGGATAGACGCGTTAAAAGAAGGACATCGGGATGACGGAAGGATACGCACGTGGTAACTGTTTCTCGAAGCCGCCATCCAGCGAAGGTCTCTCTAATTTAATTTGGCCGAGCGGCGAGTCAGAGGAGTGGTTCGATTATTGATGATCTCCGGCGCGAACGCGTATGAGCTTAGTAGGTTAATGGTTTACACGCTTGATTATTTACTTCTTTATACGTGGACCGATAAAGATTCGGACGCAAGAATCGATTTATTTCACTTTGGGCCTGTTCGATCGGGACTATAACGTGCCACTCGAGCGTTGTTCCATTCATTCAGTTATCCGTGTTTCGTCGAGCTAGGATCCTTCGAGTACTCGTCGTCGCCGTTGTCATTGAAATACTAACGAAACGTGTCGACAAGTATCTAATTTCAAGCTTCGTCCACCCTCCCAACAGCGATCGCCATTCGCGTGGCGAGGAGGCCGCGAGGCGAATTTGTCAGCCGGCGCGGCCAGGATTGCCGCGTAAATTCTTTCGCCGCGCGTCCTCTCGTTAACATTGTTCGCGCCTACGCGCGAGAGAACGCGCGGCGGGTGGCGCGTCGCCGTGTCACCCGCCGGCTGCTCGTCCAGATCAGTCCGATAAAACCACCGCCTTTATCGCAGCTTCGTGACGCTGTACGCGGGGTTAATTGTCCTGGCAATTACGTGGATCGATAGCGTCCGGAGACGATCGATTTCGGTCGAGGGATCGCGCGTGCTCGACGCTCCGCGCGCTCGCGGATTCCTCCACTGTGAGTCGCGCTCGTCCGATCGCTCTTCCTCGAGATATCGAGGCGGTAAATGGATCGGTAAATGAATCGGTAAATGACAGGGTAAGTGACAGGGTGGTGGACTCGTGTGACGCGTCTTTTGTTGGAAAGCGAAGAGGAAGCAGTACTCGAACGACTAGTTATCTGGAAAGGATGAGCGGAAGATTGATGGTGGACGTAAGCCCTGAAAAGGGTGGTTAATCGAGAGCTGGTATTTGGTACGCTTGTTCGCTTAAATTGGGAATTAATACTGAACGTAACACGAGTAGTCGAGTGACCAATGGAGAAAATGAGAAAAGAAAAATATGAAAGTCGCTGTTAGAAATTGAGTTTTTGATCTTAGGCAGTGAACTAGGAGTTAATATGTTTATGGCACGGTGGTCTGATCGAGAAGTACGTAGTTGAACAACGGCAATGTATATAAGACTGTCTAACGTTGGTCTACGTGACCAACATACGAATATATATATATATTTTTTTTAATCATTGTTTGATAATTTATCATTATATCGTAAGAGTAATGGAAATTCGATCGTGACCCCATGAGTATACCACGTAAAATGTGCTATAAAATTATTAAACGATCATTCAGTAGGATCTCGATTAATCTTTTGCACTAAAGAGGCAATTCGTAGTAAAATTCTTACAGTTCAAATAATTATTACACACTGCTTTTCACGTTATTGTGAAAAATGTTTAATTTATAATAGGGAAGCTTCAAGCTACCATTCTTCGCTATACTTCTGTTGACGATTGTTGAAATAAAATTTAGTAAAATGACGGGATAATGTATTTACCGCGTCATCCATTCCAGAAATCGAAACTTCAACGTCCATCCGTATCCCCTATTTAATCTTGGATCACTGTTTCCTTACCCCATTAGGGTGTACATAACTCAAAAGCAATTTTACCGAGTACCTTCTTGAGAAACGCATCTTCCCCCCGGAGCCACAAGTTTTCCAAGGCGTTTCGAAGAATAACGATCCGCGAAGCGTCCCCGGCGAGAACGGTTAGGCGCTATAAATTCCGGGGCCAGGCGAAGTTATGCGCGTCGAGGAGGTGTAAGTTCTCGAAATTGATCGCGAAGGCATCCGAAGAAGCGGCCCTGACCGAGTGCCTCGGACGCAGAATCCGAAAAATGAGCGCTTCCGAACGGGCGACCAGGATCTTTTGGGTCAGGTAGGCATATAACGATCTCCGGGGCCTCCGGCCGGAATATAAACTGTTTCTGGGAACAGGCAGTCGTATATCTTGCCGAACGACAATGCCAGAGTCAGTCACCCACTCAGCCGCACGGACCCACCTCGATATAGACGCGTCCGTCGAAATCTCGCTTCGGCAACCAACAGGCCCAATTGACGTACTCCTCTCGGTCCCTTGCTCGATCAACAACACGAACGTGCTTCGCTATACAACTCGTTTAACCGGCAAGTACGAATCGCGGAAGATTTCTCCCTATTGGGCTAAAAATTACTTAACTAGGTAGTCATTTTGATAACCCAAAACGTACTTGAAGACTGTAAAAGACATGAAGAAGCCTTATTCCTTTTATCCACGAGATTCGTGTATTGAAAAATGTAAATTAAATAAGAGAAACCTTTTCTTTGGATTGACAGATCTTCTATGGAGTGACAGATGTTTGGAACGTCGTGCCAATTCTTTTAACCCTCAACCTTTAATAAAGGTTTAACGTAACAAGATAGCTAAAATTGCTATAAATATTTGCAAGCTATTTCGTTAATTTATTATCTCCTATGCGAGCTGGATGTCGACTGAAAAAACAATCGTCAGCCTCATCGACTGGCTACCTATGGTGTTGGCTAACGATGGCGTTGTTGTGTCCTTTCCACGAAAGATGAAATTGGTTAAAAAAGGATCTTGAAATGGGTTTTCGATTGAATAAGTCGTAGAACGATGTTTAATGTGCTTTAACACCCCTGTTGCGTGGGGTTTCTGGGCCCAGCGTCCCTCGGGATATTCGCAGAAGATGGGCCCAGGAGCCGGAGGCTGTAGGTTGTCGCAGCACCGGGAATGACTGGTCGAACTTCCTGGCATTTTATCTGGTAGTAAGTATCTTGTCGTTTGGCATTAGTATACCAGCCAGTCAACTGTGACAGATTCTTATCGGGAATCGAGGAGACACGCCGTCTCACCCGTGCTGGTTTCTCGGTCACACCTAGTCGGGATCCATGGATCGCTTTACCACCCTGGGTCCTCTCATTCTGCTTCCTCCCTTGTTTGCGCGGAGATCCTCCTCCAGGATTAATAACCTAACCCGATGATCTAGGAAAGTCGAAGGGAACGTAGATGAGCTTATAAAATGGAGGATAAAATTTGGGAAATGAAATTCTAATAACTTCGATTGATACCGATGATAGAGTTAATAACTTCATGTGACTCGATGACCTGTTCTGGCATTTAGCTGACTTTGATCGTCAACGACACGTCCTCCACTTCCAGCAATTGTAGATCCCGTATCAAAATTTTGGAAATGCGGCAAAATTTTTGGATTCGATCAATTTAATACACGGATCCGATATCTCTCTTCGCGAAATTCTAGTCGTTCAAATTTTCCCGCAGCTTGGAGCCTTTTTGTACGCTCATCTTGGTCATCCTGTCACGTTTCGCGGATTATACGTTTTACGTTCTTATTAAATTCGTCACGTATTAGCGATGATTCGTGCCCCATTGTAATCCCTGGACCCGCATCCCCGTCGACATACTCCGTCACATCGCGGGTCACGTTGCACGCGTTACGACATCCGCAAAGAAAGCAACGCGAGTGTAACTGGGAACAAGCCATCGATCGTCATACACAGCCCCGCGGTATCAGACATGATCACCGCGTAATTACCGCGAGAGCATTCAGATTCGATTACAATTAACTCGAAACAAGCCTGGCACATTGTATCGTAACACACCCTCGCCCCTTGGTCACAATGATTCGTCGGGAATGTGGGGAGTGGAAAAGATGGAGGAACACGATCAACGGAGATCTTAATGACCGGCAACGCAATCGCAGACCGAGAATGCGTGGAGAGGCAGCAGTGGAGCGTTTGAATGGAATAATTAGATGATTATCTTTTATTTATCCGCGGCTTTGATCAGCCGCCCCTGCGGCATAAAAGGACGCCATTTGCAATTATTCGAAGGGAAGAGGAAGCGTATCGTTCAGCGGAATGATACCTCTATTATAATCAAGCCACCCATTGCGTCAGTTTCTTTCGGTTTCCTCTTTCTCTCTCTCTATGCGTGTACCTGTCTGTGTCTGACAGATCGCTCAAGTCTGATTCGGACGTGCAGCTCGTTCATTCGCGAGTACCCGCGAGGAAAATAACCTAGTTGTATAGAATTCTTTTCGTCTGATAAACGAGAAAGTACCTAATCGAATTTTATTCCCCGATCCTTCCAAGCTTCTCGTTAACCTGTCGCTGATAATTCGTTTTGATCCATTTATAAAATCTTGACAACGGCTTCAGCGTTCTTCCCAATCATGGATAGTATTTGACAGTGGATTAACAAATTCTGCAGACTTTTCGCACTATAACGATACTTGAATACGCGACAAACTACCGATAGGTTTGCGATAGATAAAGAAGAGAGAGACCTTTGTGAACATGGTGGCAAGTAAATATAATGGAACAAACGGTGATGACATGTCATCGAGGTAATTAGTATTCGATACGCAGAGATGTCGCGATTAGCTCAGTTCTCTAATAGATATCGATACCAAAAGTTGTACAGTCACCATTTTCTGAAATTGGAAATTCGACAAATCCTGCACACCACAGATCCTGCGAAGGATGCTCGTCTGCGAGAAGGAACACGGATCACTGACGCGCCTGCAGGTCGAGCGAAGTGTCTCTCCCCAAACAAGGCAACGAGGAACTGCTCGCAATAAAATGACAAAAGGATTTTGGTTCGTTGCACGGGCCATTAACAGTGATTCCACGCCGGTGTCGAATGACTCGGTGGAGATCATTGTTGGCCAGCATCCTGGGTGGCTTCGTTTCATTGGATCGCGGAGGGCTGGACGAAGTTCTCGCCAGGACAATGATCCTACCGCGCCTTTCTCATCCCCGTTTTCCACCAGATCCTTACCTGGTGCACCTCTTTTCACCGACGACACACGACGCCGTGTTTTGCCTTTGGCTTTCCACCTTTTCCCACCCTCGTCTCTTCCTCTCCTTTCCGCCATCTCCGCTCTGTTTCCGTGGGCTTTTTCTGTACAACGCCACGACCCACCTATTCGCCATCTTTGGGCCTGGTTCCCGTGTTTGGGACCACACTGGGGGTTCCAGAAAACTGCTCAATTTCTCGTTCTAACAGCCGCATAATAGACCGACGGGGTCGTGTCCTGGTCGCCTGGAGATTTAGACGTTTTCAGGATCCACGTTTCGCGAGTCCCTTCAGCTAAGGACTTGTTCGACTAGCAGGAGCAAAGATTGCTCTAGTCTTTCGTTCTCTCGGAGCAATCCAGTAACCTCTGTCGTTGTTAGATAAAGCAACTCGTCGATGTAACGAACCCTTGCTCGATCGAATCAGAAGCGTGCTCGGGAATAATGCCATTAAATCTCAGCGTGAATTTCCATTTAATTACCAGCGGACAGCCAACGCAACGGTAGTTGCAGCACATCCCGCAATTATTCCACTCGCGAGATCCATCGAGAAGATCCTCTTCTCTTAAGAATCTCAACTTCTCCAACTGTCAGGAATAATCGCACCAGTCTGGGAAAACCGACCCTAGGGAGCGAAGAATCAGGAAAGTCAAAAAGCCTCGCAGAAGACAGGGTCGTGTCTCCCAAATCGGTCATTTCGAAGCGAAACTATACAGCTGTACCAGGAAGGAGTCAAGTAACCCGGGGGAGAGAGGGGAGGAAGAAGAAGAGGAAAAAAATGTGGAAGAGGAAGGACACTTTCGCGGCAGAATTTTCATCCGGCCCGAAATGAACTGGCGCGAGACCATAAATCATGCAAAGGGAAATCCAACGAAACCACTACTGGCTATAAAAGTTTATGGTGTTTGGCCCTTACGGGCCGCCAACGGAGACCTGCGCGCACCGTATATATCCTCGACGGAAGTGAAACTCGCCTTTTGCGGATCGAGGTGGAGGCGCAAGGGAGGTCAACGAGCAGCGACTCGCGAAGGGGGCAGAGGGAAGAGGCAATAGAGCGGCCGTTCGATCAGTGTTTCAACAATATTGGTCGTCCGCATTGTCCCGCCAACGATTCTATGGCCGAGCTGGAAAACGTCGCCGGGAAAAGGGAAATCGTGATATACGACTTATTACGAGGTCGTGATTTACGACCGACTTCCACCTCGACCGTCCAGATCTGTGTCACGTGGTGGTCTTCTTTTTCCGACGTTTCTTTCTCTTCTGCTTTCTCGCTGGTGGCCTTCGGCTCTCCCGAATTGAGATCTCGCGATGCTAACGGGGATGACAGTGGTTGGAAATCGTTAAATCGCGATTGGATGGAGAATGAATGGAGCGAATTATTTTGTAATTAGAGATCGCGAAATGGTACTACGTTTTGGCAATTTTTGGAAATTTATACTCTTGGATAGGTAGTACAGAGGAGTATCGTCGAATTCTAGCGGTCGTTATTTACATCTGTCGCGTTCTTTGCTCTGGACGAGCATGGTTTAAACGTTACCGATAAATCCAGGGTCCTTTAAAAAAATTTGTCAAACAAGACTCCTTCCTTAAGAAGATCCAAAACGAACGATCCAAAGCGGTGTTGCTTAAAGAAAGGAGGACTTTTTACCCGGACGGGACTGAAAAAGAAGGAAGGAAAGGGACGAAAGAAGGGGTGGAAAAGCGCAGCTTGCAGAATCGCGTTATTTTTTCGGCAGGCCGGACGTAAATTACTCCCGATAAGGAAGAAATTTACGTCCTCGGAGGGTAAAAAAAGGGAGCTCGCCGCGTGTTGCTGGCGATTTACGGCGAGTGTTGTACACGTGAAGAATTTACGTCGAACGTGCGTGCCTGCGTCCACATGTACAATTATTTTCCGACGTGATGCATTGACGTGAGTCACGTACACTCAACCGGACACTGGCCGGTCCCTTTTTTCGCGATTCCGCGCTATTATCGTTCTTTCTCCTCTTCTTCGGCCGCGACCTCGTAATAAATCCCCTTTTTCATCGATGTATTCGCGCAAGAGTAACAGGCAGCTTCGAATTACCTTGCGCCACGATCGAAAGTCGAAAATTTTTCGTTCCAACCATCGGCATTCAGAGCATCGTTTCCACCTTCGTCATCGTGGGATCGTTAGTGAGTCTCGGATCGATTTTCCCTCAGCTCTATTGCTCTTTCCAAATTTTGAAAAAGATTTTGTCATCTTGGCAATCCTGCTTGATCTTCTATTCGATCGTAGGCATTACCTCGATCCCGAGTTCGACCATAAAAATAACACGGAAATCGTGCTCACGCGAGCTTTCTTAATATTCCTGACATTTTCCAATGAAAAATTTCCATAAATATGAATTATTTCTCAAAGTAATCGCAAATCGCCTGTTTTCCGAGCATTGTACTTTTAATTTGCTCTTATTTATTAACGTATCAACGTGGAATGGAGATTAAACGGGCACTAGCGGAATACCTCGGGGATTTTTTCCCGCTGGAAATAGTACGCGCGAATTTACGGTGCCCCAAGCTGAAACGCCGATATGACGTCCTCTCACGAGATTGAAAGGCGCGTTTACATGCACGTAACCGCGTTCCCGGCCGCGTGGTCGTTGCGAATGCGATCATAAAGCACCAGGACCTTCCGTAGGGGGTGATTGGTGACCCTGCTCGCTTTGAACCACGATCGTATCGTGTCCGCGGATTCGAGGATAATCCGACGATCGTGCCCGATCGCTCGTCCTCGTTAATCGATCACGCGACCGGGCCACGGAAACGTGTCTCTTGTCGAGATACCGTAAATCTCTCCACCCAAATTTTTTCCCTTCCTCCACCAATACAATCGCTATATACTGTCGTAACGCTCTGCCCGCAAATTTCTCCGAGCAAACTTAAAGATCCAAGGAACCAAAAATCGCTGATGGATCGAGAACGAAACGACTCAAAACGACTGAAAATCTCATTTAAAGGCATACATGTCTTCGAAGGTACTTGGTAGGAATAGTTACTACCATTGGAGATCTCTCGGAAGACACCTCAGACATCGAACGCGGAACCCAAGGATGCAGGTTTTTCTGGCAAGGATCTGAGATGGCCTGGGCGATCAAGCGGCACTTAGCCGGTCGTCTAGGCGAGACGAATGGCGGCCCCGATGAAAATCGAGTTCGCGATCGTTGTCGGTGGAATATCCAGCGAGCATCAACGCTCGCGCTCGCGCGCGCGTATCACCGGTGCCAGCACCAGCGGCGCGTCGTTGCACCGGCTAAATCATTAGACGCTCGAAAGCACGAGCCCCCCGCGGTTTCGAGCATTAGTTCATCTGTCTCTGGTTCGCTTCGCAGCCGTCCTCCTTGCCGATCCGATGGCTGCTCCTGCCGCCTCCGTCCTCGTCCCGCCGAGTCCTCTGTCTCGCTCCCTTGCGTCTACCTTTCTTATCCTCCTCGCCGCATCGCCGGGTTTCGGCCGGTGCTTCGCGCTTAATATATGAATCCCACGCATCGAAGCCCGTGGCACCGCGGGGTACAGCGAACGACATGTGTTCCTCTCCTCTCGCTCTCTTCTGGCCCCCTGTCAGCCCTCTCGCTTCCTTCCAAGTCTTCTCCTTTCGCCCTTCTGCGAGTTGGATCAACCGGAGAATCCCGGCACTCTGGTTTTGGCTGACTTTTCGAAAATTCCAGACCCCCACGCGTCAATCGGATGAACGATGTGGTCCAAAATGGCGGTGTCGCGAGGGTGAACGCTGTGAACCCTGTTGTGTATAGACAGCGTAACGGCGGGGGTTAAGTCGGAGGATATCCAAGAAGAAATTTTCGACCTTGAAGTCGAAAATATGTCCAAAGTCGGTGCATTCCGAAGAACAGAGTTGGATACACCTGGAGAAAGCGAGTGTACGAGGAACATTTGGCTGGCACGAGCTCCATGGCGGCCAGAGTCCTTCCGTTCCGGCTGTCGGAGAACAATCGCGGACAATGGCGAACACGTGGGAAAAGGAAAATCCAATTGGAACCGTTTGTCTCGGGTTGCGTTCCTCCTCGCTAAAAATTACCCCGGCAACACATTGGGGACGTAGGACCCGGCCTACGAAACAAATCATCCCTCAGGATCGTGGATGACGTTCGGGGGAAAGTTGAGCGGTTTCTTTGAACCTCACCCATTACTCCAAGATTGCTCCAATTTTTTCCGAAAAATTTCACCGGTTCGCGGTTGGATCTGTTCGGGCTTCGGCTTCTTTAGAGAGCCGCGTCGAAGCGATAGGAAGCGACAGGAAGCGCAATGCCGCCAGGAATGCGACGATTGAAAAAAGAAAAGGATCGATGGTCCATCGGGGAACATAATCGATTGGAGCATCGATGTCGATGTAGGAACCGTAGGGTGTGGCAGGCAGCGGAGGAAACGACGGAGTTACTTAAGGGTAGGCGATGCTGCGATCGCCGCAAGATATCTAATCCCATTCTCCGCGCGATTAAGTAAACATCGCATTAGGTGGCTGGAACACGTGAGACGCGCGAAGACCGGTACACGCGTATCGGTAACAAATGCGAGGCGATATAAAATAATAAGCCTATTAGTCACGGGTCACGGGGATCCACCTTTGTGGGGTGAACATAGAGCACGTGTGTCTGCTTTGAATCTATCATTGTGCTCGGGATATTTATGACACGTGTTCCTATGCATCACCGCGAATGAATCTTTCCCTGGACAGCAACGACGCGGCTCTGATCGATTTTCGTCGCTCGTCCTCGAAATTGGGACCCACGCCAACAGATTTCTCGATTCTTATCCGTACCCCGGTGGAATCTTGAACTCTCGCGAAAGAAAATCGGAAATTATTCGGAGAATCGTGGAATTCTTGCCGCGAAATTCGTAAATTCGAAAGCAATTAAAAGACCAAGTAACCCACCACCGAGTGAGGCCCCTGATTAACAACCCGGGACCAAGGTGTTCCCCAATTTCGTTTCACGAATTCCATCCATTCGATTATCGTTCCATTGTTTGTCATTCCGTTACACGCTCGATCCCGGAGGATTTAATCCCGGGGCATTAATAAACGGTATCCGTGCCTCTCCTTCTCTCGCCTGGCCCGATCCTGGCCGAAGCGTGTGGCTCGGCCATGCACAACTAACCTTATGCCGGTCCCACAGTATTCACGGGGCGATTTATGGCGCGTCCACTCATTCATAAAAATATTATTCAAATTTAGAATGTCTAGACGATGGCGGCGATGAGGCGAGCGGAGGGGGAGCGGGAGGTCAGAGGGGCTGCACGCTCGTTCCATGGCCGTGTGTCTCCGAGGCCTCATCGACGATCCTTATCTCGTTCATTGATAACTCTCGAGCCCTCGTGTCTCCCGGGCCTCGTGAACCTGTGCTTTTTATTTCCTCGCCGGGATCGAGGATCGAAGGTGCGGCGTCCGACGAGAAAGAAATGGCCCGTGTAGCCCCGGCATCTTCTTCACGGGGCTTTTTACTTTTTCTTCCGGGGATGATCGAGGAATTGTTCGAATAGAAATTGAAAAATCTTATTTCCTTATTTTCCCAAATCCAAACTTCCACTATCGGCTAAACCCGACTCGCGACTTCGATCGTTGAGAAGGAACGGATAAATCTGGGATCAGAGATCGCGACGTTGATCTCTTTACCGAAACTGCAGGGACAAAGCGACGATCGTCTCGAGGCTTTCCAACCGACGATGTCTCGAGATTCGTCGTCGATGTTTCTCGCGTTCCCCGGTCGTTTTTTTCTCGGGAGACCAGCCATTACTCGCGGGGGACGTACGCGGTGCCTAGCCATTAAATTTTCGCCCCACATAATACGCGGGTCGATCATAAAATTCTGCGAAAAAAGAGAGAGAGAGAGAGGCTGGGGTTATTATTTACAGCGCGGGCAGCCGCGAATCAAGATGTAAGCGTGGGCGATACGACGAGACACCGTCGCCCGAAAGGGGGCGAAAAATGTCCCCTGGCGAAAGCGAGCCTCCTCGCCTTTTTATACGTCCACGGGGACCTGCTCCAGACCCCATAAACCGTCGACAGTCGCAAATTCTTCCTCCATCGTGGTGAAAAATCTTCACCATCCGCGAAGAACGTCTTGCCAGATGGTTCGCGGCATTTTGATAAAGTCAGGCATCCATCGCGAGGGAAACCGAGGGAAAAATGGAAGCAGGGGGGCAGCGGAGCTCCTTTTAATTGAGAGATTAAAAAAAGGATGGGACACGGCGGTTCGGGGTGAAAGATAGCCATTGTTTGACCGCACGCGGCGCAAACTCGGCGCAAACGCGGCGCGCACGTAATCCCAAACAAATTTGCGGATTACACTCGCAGCATGAATTATTTAATCTCAGCACGGTCTCATTGGTTTAGTTAGTGACCCGTGGGCTTTCACAGAAGAGATCGCACACGCCCGCTCACCATGATTCTGTCCTCTCCCACCCGCTCTGTCGCTCCCCTTTTCCTTCTCTCCGTGTCCATCTCTGAATTCTAATTTCGAACTACTCGACCGTGAAACCGACGGGAACACGACGAATAAAGAGCAACTCTAAATTCTTCGAGGACGATTTATTGCCAAAGAAACGTGAAAAACCCGTTAGCAACGGGCGAAGGAGAACGGAGTCGCTTGCAAATCCGAAACGCCATGAAACGCCATGAAACACCACCGAAGCGAACCCGGCCTCTAAACGTATCGCGTGTTTACGCTCCGAATGATCCAGCATCCCCGAGCAAAAACGGCGACGCTCGCCGTCGTGGCCTCGCTACTTCGATTCGCTTTATTTCCCTCTCGATCGCCGGCACGCGATAGCTACTTATTTTCGCTTAGACGAGCCCGACGTGGCGACTGTTGGCAGGAGGAGAGGAGGCTGTAATGGGGCTGGGGGGTAAGTTACGGAATCGTGCACGTGGGGGGTAGACCGGACGACATACGGAGAACACCGTGTCCCACATACTCTCTGTGCGTCCCATTGCACAGTGCCCGACACCGGGTGCCCCCATTGGTTCTCCATAGTGGATAAAGGCGAGATGGGGGGTCCTTTGGCTCCCTTACTTTATTCCGGCCGCGCTAGGGGGCGCCCCGTACTCTGGGCGGGAACACGAGTGCTAAAAGCGTAATGATCGCTAAACGAAACCTCCCTGACTCCGTGGCCTGCCACGGTTCTCCACCGCGGGAGAGTAGCCGAGTTCCTTGGCCAATGCTACCGCGCATATAACCGAGCAAACCCCTAATTAATCGACAGTTCAGCGAGGGTGGAGTCAGCGAGGGCGGCTAGCAAAGCCGCCATCTTGTCGGTGAGGCCGCGTTCGAGGAGATCGCCGTGCAAGATTGCTGGCTTGCCCTGCTCTGCTTACCCTGTACACCTTTGGTCCTTGGAATTTTATACTTTATATTTCAATTATTTCACACTTTGACTGCCACGTTGGTGGCAGTTCATATATGACCGGCCACGGTTTCTCCTGTGACGCTACGCCATAAAAATACTCTCTTAACAGTCAAAGGGTTAAGAGAGCAATATAATCTTCGCGTTTTTAAAATTCGAGTGATCCTTCTATATTTCGTATGTACTAATTCGTCGCTCGGTCGATTTCGTGACTACCGTTTCATGATTCGCGATGCGTCCAACGATCTCGAGCCAATGGAGTCTCGTGGATAGTGGGACGCCAAGGGCCCGGTAGAAAATCCGTTGACATTTGGTCAGCGCTCTGGCTGGATGGGACACTCGGTTACTCTGGGTGGCAACCAAGGCGGAGGAACTGTACGTGATTTTCTGTTCGATCGGCTTAGAACAACCAGGTGGCCCGGCGGCAGTTGTTTGCGAGCAACGGTGCCCGGGTTGCAAAAGCGGAAAGAGAAAAAAATGGGGGGGAAAGAAGGGAAAAGAAAAAAAGGAGAGCGAGGTTGGTCGCGCGCGCACGCGGAGAGACGAAATCATCGACTCGGCTGTTAAAATTATAGAGCGAAAACGGGCGTCGCGGTGCCTCCCAGGGCGAAGGGCCATTCAATCGCGAGGAACCCCCGCGAGGAACCGCGACAATGGCACCCGCCACGAGCCCCCTACCTCCTCCACGGCCACCGTGTACCCCCTTCGCGGGGGGTCTCTCTGTCTGCTACTGGTCATTTGATCGACGCGCTCGTTCTCCATGGATTTTTACGTTTTCGCGTTTCACCGACGCACGAACGGACCGAAATTCGCGACCGATCGATAGCTTCGCTGAATCCGCTGATGAATCCGCTCGAGGCGAACATGGTCGCTCCTTAGACCGAGGAATAGTCGCCGAAAAAGTCGAAACGCGAAGAGGAAGTAAGACTCACGTACGAAATGATCACTGAACCTTCCCTTGTCGAGAGATTCGATCGATTCGAGCTCCTGGAAAGGTGATTTCCAACGAGAACCTGGAGGATTCGATTGGAAGCGGATTGGAAGCGGATTGAAAGCGGATTGGTAGCGAGACGAAATTCGCCGGGGCACCCTTTTCCGGATCGCCGGCGAAATTAGAGAGAACAGAGGAGAGAAGGCGAGCGCTCGAGACGACGGGCGCATTCAACGACGCGAACCCCCGTAAGCAACCGCGACAATGAACGCCCATTCGCGGGGGGTCCCTTCTGTACGCCACCGGGATTCACTTGGCATTGGCACACGCATACGTGCGAAACTCGACTTCGTGCCTCGACTCGACACGCGTGCCACCCCGAAAAACGTCGCATGCGATAAACCTACTACGAACCTCCGCAAGCTGGCTCGTTTGTTCTGCGAACCTGGCGTGTTTCCTGCAGCCTTTTTCACCACGGTCGATGCTTTCTCAACCGTGTTAAGTCCTCTGACTGCTCTGTCGACGAAAAACACCGGATAACGTTGATTCCCGTTCAAAGAGCCTTATAGTCCATTGTTTTCCAACCGAGATTCCTCGATACTGCGTAGATACTGCGTAGGTTTTCGACGAACGTTCTCCTAACTCGTATCCTGATCACCATAGATCACGGTGTCTGTGGTAGAAATTTTCAAGTCGTCGTTCACAATGCTGGTCGTTCATGATACCCAGCTTTCGATCTTGCCTCTTCTCGAGCTCCTTTATCGGACTGCCAGCCGGTTAATTAACGGCTAATTAGCCCAAGAACGCAGTCGACGAGCGTTCGATCGTAAAGTGTTTGCAGACGAGAGAATCGTCGTTGAATAGCGCCTCGGAGCGACGAGGAACGTTTATTAGGCATCTCGAGGAATACGAAACGAAAGGGGAAGAACGGAACGAAGGCAGAAGGAGCGTGGAGCAACGAGGCGTCCCGACGAAGCACGACCCTCTCCCTCTCGCACGATCTTCCGCGTCGTCAGCTTCGCGCGAAAGCTCAAAAGCGCGGAAACGCTTTATATTTCGACGGCTCGCTCGCGTCGAGTGCCACTCCGCCTCGAGTTCCACTCGACTCCGGCTCGAGTACAGTGCCAGATGTTTCCTCGGAGTGCTTGGCACTCCTTCACGCGAGCAGGCCGCGCGCGTACGCGCGTACAGCACGCGCGAGGTAGCGCGTGCAAGCCGAGGAAAGCTTCGTAAACTAGCGACAACACGACTAGCCCTCGTGCCGAGGCGCAGACCGAATGGTCCACCCGTTTCCTTCGAGTGTTTCCGCTCGCTGACAACCTTCAAAGATGATTGGTTATGAAAGCTGATGAAAAGCCCGTGCGTTTCGTCCTTTGTTCCCCTGACAAAGCCGAGTCGAGCGTGCAAAACCCTCGGTTCCACGCAATTCTTCGCTATCTTCCATTTCCGTTGCATACCGTAGATCATTTAGGTGCCTTTTTCAAATCCTCCATTTGGAAATATCGATTCGCGTCATAATATCGATTCAGATCACCTATAATTTTTAACGATTTCACAAAATTTACATTCTCGCGTGATTAGGTATCTTCCTTTGGGAGATCTTTGACGAATACAGTACATGAGCTAATGTATTCTTGCTTCCTTTCTTGGTACTAGGTAACTAATGTCCAATAATATTTTCGTTATTATTATTATTACTGTTATCATGATTATTGTACGATACTATGTTGGATTAGTCTTCAATGGTGTCGTCCTCGAATGTGCATTCTTCAACGATCTAGCTCCAGGACAAGCATCCTTAGCAGCGTGAAATTCTTCTTCGTTATCTTCCATTTTCGTTGGACAATTTAGATCATTTAGGTGCTTTTTCAAATCCTCCATTTGGAAATATCAATTCGCGTCATAATATCGATGCAGACTACTTATAATTTCTAACATTGTCTTGAAATTTAGATTTTCGCGTAACCAGGTATCCTCCTTTGGAAGATCTTTGTTTGAATACAATGTACAAGCTAATGTACACTTGCTTCCTTTCTTATACTCTATTCGCATTCTTGATACTAGATGACAACTAATATCTAATAATATTTTCGTTATTATTGTTGCCATTGTCACGATTATTAACGAATACAATGTACAAGCTAATGTACACTTGCTTCCTTTCTTATACTCTATTCGCATTCTTGCTACTAGATGACAACTAATATCTAATAATATTTTCGTTATTATTGTTGCCATTGTCACGATTATTCTGCTATACTATATCGAATTAGTCTTCAATGGTTTCGTCCTCGAATGCTCCAGGACAGGTATTCTTAGCAGCGTGAAATTCCTCAACGAGGAAGTTCAACGTCAACGTTGTGCTACCCCGGACACGCCGCTACCTCTTCACCCCTTTACAGTTCTATTTCGACCGCGTTTCTCCGATTGTCGACGACTTTCAAAAGCTCCTCTCCCATTAGGTTCCCAAGTCATTCATTCGTGATCACCGTGATGCGTTTTTCTATCGAATCGATCGAAGAGCGGCCGATCGAAAAGGAGAACGATCCCCGGGGCCCGATGCACCGGCGTCTAGCGTCGAATTCATCCGGCCCTCGGCCCATTTCGTGGCCACGACCAGCGAGGAACGGGCCCACAATGACTAAAAGCATCTTTGAGCGAAACTCATCTGGCCGTTCGTCGAGCAACAATGCTCCGATACAATTGATACGCTCCTTCCACCCGCGACTCGTCCTTTTTCCTGGTCCCCGCCTCGGATGGAATGTTTCGCGTGTGTATAGCCATCGGGGCGGTCTTCGTCGGCTAATGAGGACCACAAACGCGCCGCCCAATCGAACGATGAAAACATCCTGGCTCGATTCCACTGCCGTCAACTCTCCACCATTTCTCGGCCACGATTCCGTTCCATCACGGAAGAGAAAAGGGAACGGGACCGGACGAAATTGAGTTCTCGGTGTTCGCCGCGAGATATGCCGGGTCGAACGACGAGCTAGAGAAACCGTGACAATTTTTTCCATTTCCCCAGAAACTGGTCTAGGGCTATTGTTACGGGAGAGACAGTTGCCCCGGGTTCGATGGTAATTTACCGTTTTGCCTCTCCCTCTTTCCTCCCACGTGCACGTCTCTTCTCTCCCGACCAAGAAACGCAGTCGGGAGGCAATAAAGCCGGCCGTAAATTCTGCGCTACTTTTTGCCAGTGCAGCGCAAAAAGGGGCGAGCGTTGTAAATCTTTCCGGAACCAGGATGTTCTCTAATATCGCCGCGATTACCGAGATTCCAGTATCCAGCCACTCCTGCGCGAGTAACGTCCACGATACTCTATTGGCTCGTTCATCGAGCTTCTGCTCCGATCCACGCGATCCCTTGGTTCCAATCTGATCCAAGAATATTCTTCCACTTTTGCTTCCTTTGGTAAATTTAATTTAACCCTGTTCGAATGTCTCGCTGTCAACGGTACTTGTTGTAGGAACAGGATAGGATAGCGTAGCTTCCTCTTCGGAATAGAGAATTCTCGCTGACTTTCGAATTCTGTTCGTTTACAGAAGTATGATCTAATTTTCTTAAGTCTCTACACTCGGCGAATTTTTCGTGACAGTAGAGTAGCAATTGGAAGGTATTCTTGATTACTATTAAGTCGACGATATTTCTGAAACAGGTAATAGATATTCCACGATATTCCACCATATTCTACGTATTGTTGCATTATTGAAATTTAAATTTCATATATTAATTGACATCGATCTTTCAAATTCGGTTAAATGGCGACTAAGGGTCGCCTCTCGAAGTGCATCATTTCGAAAAATGGCGTCGTCACTCTTTATCTCTGAATATGTTTACGTCACTTGTCGAATTACCGTTCTTCCGTGACGTCTATCGCAACAAAGTCTTGCCCTCTCCACCTTCCACCCCGAAAATTCCTCGTGACACCACACCTGACACGCCGCGACGCTTCTCCTCTACACTGGAGAACGAAGTCAACCCTGCTGTCCACCTCGTCCAGCGATCCACCTCACCCCCAGCCCACGCAACAATGTCAACGACCCGTTACGCAACGTTCTGTCAGCGGCGCCGTATTTTCAGCGTCGCGTCGTCGCGTTCCGTTTCTTTCGGGGCCTGTCGGCGGGTCCGCATTAAAGGGAGGCGGCCGCGTCCTCGCCGTGCCAAGTCACGCCTCCCGTGGCGCTTGTTGTCATTGTCGGTACCCGCAATCACGCAATGATCACGCACACGCGAGCCACGGATCGATCCTTCTCGGCCACCCCGGCCAAACGGAGTATCAAAGACGCCGAATGTGGGCCGACGAATCGTCGCCAACGAGTCGGTCCCGTTGATAACGCCGCCTTTTCATCGTGGTCCTCGTCGTCATCGGGCACATTTCGCTAGCAGTTGACAGAACATGTCACTCCGAACCAACTTTTTCGCGCAACTTTGTCCAAGCTTTCCAATGCACTCGTCCTTTTACTAGGGTTCCCTCTGTCAAACGGGACTTTTATCCAAGGTTGTTTGACAGAATTCGTGACAGTTTTGAGATGGATCCTCCCAGTCTGCTTCGTTTGGAGGGATTAAATTCGAAGATTATCAATGCACGATGTTAATCTTAGAATCGGTATAACGAAATATGACCCACGTCAAGCACAATTCAATGTATTCCTTATATTACGTTAAATACAATTTCTATGAAACGGGTTTACGGTGTAATTTTCCTTCCTGCGCGTTTCGCAGTAGTAGTTGAACATCTATATTAACCTCGTCGGTTACTCGGGATCGTTCCTCAAGAACGACTTCCTTTATCGCGTAACGCGTTACATCCAGGTTCTTTGGCGACTCTTCAAACATATTTGGTCTCAGGCTCGCGTCCTTAGAACCGTAAATTGATACTCGTGGAACAATAGGCGCTCTTTCTTCAAGTATCAAGCCTTTCACCTCGATCCTCCAAGTCTCCACGGTAATTAGTTCCGCATTGATCCGTGGTTGAACGCCATTGGCTCGACTGCGATTTCTTCGGATATAAAGGACACTCGGAGGCAAAAAGTGCCAAGGTCTCCGTTCACGCGGAATCTCCAGGGATCGCGAGATCCAGTTAGTTTGATCGTTGCAGTGATCCTCGGGCCACGGGTGAAAGAGCAAGAGACTGTAAAAGTCGATTGTCGAGTTCCCGCCCAGCGGTGCGCCAGCCAATCGGAAGCCCAGCTGCTCCCAGTCGCTTCCTTTTTTCCTCTTTAACGGTCGTTACACCGAGTAGTTTTCTTGTCTTCAACGCCATCTTAGCCGGCCGGACATTATCGTTCACTCTCATTGATTATCTTTCAGCATCTTCGCCCCGAACCCCGCCGCAGCCCCTTCCCCCGTCCGTTTTCCACCCGTTGAGAAACCATAAGTGCATAACTTTTCCACTTTTTCTCCCATCCAATTAGTGCCCGCAATCTTTCCCGGCACGAGAAGTCAATCGATCTCCGCGATCGCCGAGTCGGAGAGGAATTAAAATTCCTCGACACGTTCGCTGGATCGACCTCGATAGATTAAAATGTCGCTGTCCGGGTGGTAAAGACGTTTCAAGCATCGTTGAACCTGGATATTGGAAATCGAAGCGTGGTCATTAAGAAATTATCGAAGAGTCGTGCACGAGGGGGTAAGGTGGTCGCAGGCAGCAGCTGCATCGGTAAATTTCAATGGAGATTGCTCTAACAGGATCTAGGACAATGGGGCTCGAAGAAACGAAGCGTTCTTTGTTTGAGTAGCCCTCGCTGCGTAAATACTCCAAGTCGGATAATTGTTCCCTTTCAAGATCCTATCAAATGTCGTCCAGTGCTTTCAGATCGACGGAGACTCGGAGTTACTATGGGAAATCGAGGACCACAGGTGGAAATCGAAATATTCACGAGTCTTTCCTGTCTGCGACTTCTGGTAACGTTCCTATAATTGAAGCATCCCCTAGGGACTTGGAGACGACTATTTCTAATTACTTCTCTGGAACTCTTTCTTTCGTTCCGAATTCTTCATCCCATATCGATTCTGGATATCTCGAAACGACATCTGGATATCCGAGATCCAAGAACACGCCCTTTGACATTTGGTGGAAATCGAAATATTCCCGAGTCTCTCGTGTCGGCGATTTCTGGTAACTTCTGGTAACTTTTGGTAACGATCGTATAATTGAAGCATCCCCTAGGGACTTGGAGACGATTATTTTTAGTTACTCTTCTGGGACTCTTTATTTCGTTCCGAATTCTTCGTCTCGTGCCAATCTTGCATATCTCGAAACGACATCTGGATATTCGAGATCAGAGAACACGCCCCGTGACATTTCTCTGGGCAAAGACTCGCGCGTTGAACGGCGAGCGAATCGCCGTAGATCCCCGCGATCTCCAACCGTTCCCGTCGTCGACGTTAACGATCGTTGGAATCGTATTCATTCGCGAGCACGCGTTGCTTCGTTCATTCATCCTCATTCATCGACCACTCATTCTTCTCTTCCCTAGCGCGAGTCGCGCGAGGCAATCGGGCAGCTCGCCGCTGGTCGTCGTCGTCGTCGTCGTTAGATCGGATCGTGAGAAAAATCGGTGACTCGCGGGGCCTATAATTTGCACTTCCGTTCTCATGCGGAGCGCGACAATGCCCCCAGCGAACACATTTCTCAGGTGTTCGACTTTCGGGCCTGGCAGAAAGGGGAGTAATCCGACGCCGGGCCAGCGGCAGCAGGTGCCTGGCGTCTTTGTTCCATCCGTGAACAATCGGGTGAAAGAGGGCTTTTAAGAGTCGCGGAACGGGGCCCCGGAGTGACGCGACTTTTACGAAATCACTCGTGCTACGAACGCCAGGGGATGATGGTCCACCCTTCTTTGCGTTGACTCCTCGCGAAGAAAGAGAGCCTTTCGTCGGTTCCGTTCGTTGCCACGGTTCCATTCTTCAGCCGATGCCCGCGGAGTGAACCATTTCTTGCGTCTCCGCTCTCCACCACCCTGGCCATCTCAACGACTGTTTTCGGCTCTCCAACGTACTTCTGCGCACGTGCTCACCCTTCCCGTTACTTTGCTTCGAGTACTTTTTACCCTCTTTTCGCCCTTCTTTCGCCTCCTCTTCGCCCCTCGCTCCAGTCACTTTTCTTCCACGATTTCAATACTAATGTCTCGGTGTCTTGCTCGCGGCAATCTGGAAAAGTAATCGAGTGTCAGACGAAATGAACGGAAAGTAAAAAGAAATCCCCGTCCGCGAATTCCACCCCTAAATTCGTCGCGTTCCACGAATTCCGCGCTTCAACCCCGTGAACAGGGAAACGATAACACTGTACCCCCGCGTCTACGAGGGTCAGAGAATCGGCCGGTTGCTTTTCACGCGTATTCCTCCCTTTGTACCAAGCCCGCTATATTAAATTCCACCGTATACTTGTCGAGGCGTTGTGCTGGCCCGTTGAAAACCCTTTCCGAGGGCACACGCCATGGGACACCTCTGCCCTGTCGCTCTCTCTACAATGTCTGCTTCTACGCGCCACTCGTCGGCTTCCCGGGCGCAAAACAGAAAAACGGGTAGCCTAATAACAGCGTATTAGCTTTTGTCGGCGATGTACGCTTCAAAGAGATCCAACGAACCTACCGGCCGAGCTTTTTACCGGCTTCCGCCGGCATCTCGCGCTCCTGTGCAGTTAATCCGAGCGGTCGCGTATCGACGAGTTATATTTCGCTCACAGGGGAGAATAATTCATGGTGATACGCGGTGGAAAAACCAATATTGTCAGTATTGCTGGAGTCATGCAAAGAATTGGATTTTAGTGTTATATTTTATTGGAAGATGATTCTATTGGACTATGTATATATAGCATAATCGCGGTGTATTTTTCTTGGAATTCACGTTTATCATTGTCCGATATCATAGACGAGTAACCCCGAATCACCTCGATCACAAGTTCAACAGATTTTGTGAGATTTCCAAGAAAATCGTGAAGTCTCGTACCTCTGACTATAGTTCCTTTCAAAGATGTGTCAAATGCACCTCATTATCCGGTTTCAAAGGGGACATCTTATAATGGTCATCAATTTTTGCTAGGTGATCGTGTTTTCGAGATTTTTAGAGGAACTGTATATTCTTTTTAAATGGAAGATGTACAAAATCAATTAATACTGTTTTGTGGAGAGAAGATAACAACAGCTTCCTGAGCCAACACTATACATAGTCAGTCGATAGTCACTCGAATAGGAGACACGTTGTATATCGAAGAAAATAATAAATTACATTGTAAAATAGCTTGCATATATTTACAATAATTCTAGCTATCTTCCTATACTTTTATCTGGTATATTCAAAAAGACATCTTACAAAATCAACACGACCCCTGTATATATAAACTTAAATATTTCTAAATGATTTATTAGATAATTCCAAGCTTCTTCTTCAATGCTATCCATCTAAATTACCCTTAACAAATTTACTTTCCTTTCGATTTCTCTTACTCTTGCGCTTACCCAGAGATTGGCGTGTGAAATCAAGCAGGTTCGAGATGAATTACGAAAGACCTCAGGATCCTCGATTTTTCCAAGATTCATAAACGAATCAGCTCGTCGGAAGAAAATTCGCGTACTCCTGATCCGCAGCTCGGCAGTTTCCTGCGGCCACAGCGGAGGAGCATCGACAGTCGGCTACCTGTTGCTGAATCCCCGGGCGAATCGCTATTTTTCATCGGGATGCAAAACTAGGGAAACGCAGAAGGAGGAAGACCGGAGTCAGCCACGCCTACGCCGAGAACAGGCTCGATGACAAATTTTTCCGTGCACGAACAATCGCCGCGGTTTCCGTGGTCTCTCGAGCACAACGCGGAATTGTGGCTTCTTCGACGACCACGCCCGCGAGATGGACCACGAATTGCAAAGTCTCCAGAGGATGGCGTTCCCTTTCACGCCACCGTGTCCCACGGGACTCGTAAAACCGATCGATTTCGTTAAGTCATCGCGGTTTCGCGTAATTAACCCCTTCGTTGCGATTCCTGGACGTGCTCGACACGCCTACCACAGGTAAAGGGGGCATCAACGATTTTCGAAGCACATTGTGAGAATACTGGGAAAGACTGGAAAGGAAGGAAGCAGAAGGATCGAGAGGTCCTTAAGGAATTTTTAAAACATGACTCTAAAGTTTGAGGAAAATTTGAAGATAAAGGAGGAAGATGACACGTATACAGTTCTTACTTTTGGTCCACAACGGTAACAGAGGATCCTAGAATTCCTGAAGAAAAGTGCACTGGGAAAGTATCAGAAAGGGGCGAAAAAAAAGTGGTCTAGGTTCTAGAAAATCATGGGGAACGATCTTTCAAGAATTCTCAAAATAAGAGAAATAATTCTGAACTTTGTGACAAGAGTTTGACAAAAAAGAGAAACAGAATACGTACGAAATTTCTACGACAAAAGGTATCAAAAAGGGGTGAAAGGAGGGGGTCTATATTCAAGAAAATCGTGGGACGAACGATCTTCGCGGAATTCTCGCGACGAGACAGGTAATTCTAGACCTCGCGAGAGGAGTTTGACAAGAAGAAAGAGTATACGCAGGAAATTTCTGCGGTAAATTTTGGTCGTCCCGAAAAGCGAACGAGACGTGGGCAAAAAGAAGCCGAGGAAGAATTCGAAACGAGGGAGCACGATCGAAGAAACGGTAAAGAGCGAGAGGCGGGCGGAACGAAGGCAACAAAACGAAGGAACCCGGTAAGATATGTGAGTAATAAAAGTGGACAATGGAGGGGCAAATTAATATTAAGGTGAAACCGGGTGCTCGAGGGCGCCGGACGCGAGAGAAGAGGAACTCTCCGGATCAAGAGAACTACCAAACGCGGAGGGAGAACGGGGGTCCATGTAGGGACAGTAATTTATCAAGCCCAGATAGGAATCTCCATGGTCGCGTGTACCGAACGGGCAAAGTATCGTCCAGCCATCTTCCCGGCCATCGTCTTCCACGGATCCATCGATTCCGTATTCTCCCGATTCGGGAATTCCTCCGTGGAAACGTTTTGTCTCTTAATGAAACAATTTCCAGACAAACAAGGACGAAAGAGAGACGTCCGACGATGGTGTACGCGATAAAAACAGCTAGCGATGGGACAACTGTTTCGCCGTGGCGAACGATGGCCGGCAGAAATGCCAGACATACCAGCGGACGCGCGTCCAGACGCCGCCTGGTTCCTCTGGAAAAATAATGGCAGTCGGGTGGAAGGAAAAAAAAGGATAGACCACTCTCTCAAGGGGTTGAAACTCAATGAACACGCGGCTCCGCGTTGCTTTTACACGAGTTCCTGTGATACGTCTGCAGTCGTCCTCGGGACACGCTGATTTTCCTTTTATTTCGTTCAGAAGGGTTAGGTGCTGTTCGTGAAGTTAAATGTCACGCGTGTAGAGGTAATGGCGGGTATAAAAAGAATTTAGGCATACGTAATTCCGATTAATCCCGAGTTATCTTTCGGTTATAATGTAATTCAGAGAACCGGGGAACCATAAATTGCGAAAATTATCCGGCTACCACTAATCTTAACACTGAACCTACCATGACTGGTCAAATGGCCGGTAAACGAAGAAATAAAGCAAGAAAAAGTTTAAAAAATAATGGAACACGAGGAGATATTGGAAAATTGATTATACCTACATCAAAAGAAAACCTGCAAAGACGAGGGACCAAAGTGACAACGTCAAGTGCAAAATTTTTTATAAAAAATTAAAAATCCTCCACTTCTAACCTGATAGGCCTATCGCTAAAATCAGTAAAATCAATAAAAGACTAAACGATAAATTTCCCGCTATTTTTCTCGAAGAGAACTTCGTTGGGCATCATCGACGCTATTTTTTTACGAAACGAATTCTCGTTTTCCTTCCCAAAAGCCCAAATCATCCCTAAATCATCCGCTCCTCGCATCGAGTTACAGAGCGCGACGAGCCCCGCGATTGTCGCGGGGTCCTGCTGATTTTCGACAAAACCAGGACGTTTTGGATGTCTTCTCGAGGAGGATCGAGGAACGGTGGAAGTAATTTCTGGAAAGCACGGACGAGATTCCCGGAACGAAGGCGAGAAAGAGAGATGGCAGAGGGTTGCGATGGGAGGCAGAGAAAACGTAGCTAGAGTTCGACCCCCGGTGCTCGCGGTGGGACGCCATCTTATTTATTGTTTTAATTATATCAGAATATATCGTTAGAGGCCGTCACGGCGTGCCACGCCGCCGAATACGTGAGATTTATACGATCGAACCGGCCGCCACCCCCGCGGCCCTGATGCTCCAGCTTCGTCTTCTCCTTCTGCCTCATCCGCGGCGCGCTCCGTGTGTTGACGCGAGTAATTTGTTGCTCTGCACGCTGAATGAATTATAAATTTGTTATCGGCCGACCGAGTGCTTCATAGGATGATACAGTTTCGAGGAATCCCTTGATACCTCGATCGCGCTCGTGATTCGTGGAAACATCCCTATATTGTCCCGGGTTTACGGACTTCGTTGGCAGAAGAAGAGCAATTTTCGGAGCCATCCAGCGTTATTCTTATATTAGGTCTACCGAAAAGTTCTGTCCGTTTTCGAAGTAAAAGAAAATAATACATTTTCAACAAATTTATTTATATTTATCTAACAATATCATTTTCATCGTTACTTATGACCACTTCCCAGGATGATGGAATTAGGTATTAAGTCTAGAAAGTATAGTGAATTCGACAAAACTTCAGGTGACACTAACGGACAAAACTTTCCGGTAAACCTAATATTTCTATAAATTTTCTATCAGTTGAATACCAACCTGGAATGACCAAGCCACTTTTGGACAATCATTTCAACATGCAAACGCAATTTAATCGTGACACGTGGGAACAAACGTAGCAGCTTTGGTATCACAATTGACCCTGACAATTCGCCTTTTGTTCCAGCCTTCGTGACACATTTTTGAGGAAAATAGTCGATCCTATTTATACAATGAAGTTGGCCACTCCTGCTATACAGATCATTGTGAGAGTACTGTTCATTTCTGATGAAGGAAACTTAACTTATCAACGTGAGTAGCTATGATGACCAATGTTAGAAGATCGAAATCTGAAATTATGACGTCGATTTGGAACGAATAATCTCCATATTGTGAGATAAACATAGGCCCTATATTTACTATGATTCTATCCTTTTTACTACCCGCGAATTGTCATTTTTGAAGAAGCTAGAAGAGAATGAGAGATTCGTGGAGATGATAGCGATGACACGAAATGGAGGGAGACACATACTTTCTCGACTTATCGTCAGTGCAACCGCAACTCGGAGTTTAGGTCTGTTCCTGATAATTTACGGGTTGGAGGAGGCTCCTCGACCAGTTTCGCGGGTCGGAAGAAGCGTGACCGAGGGCGTGGCAGGACTTAATTACTGCTTAAACGGGAGTCCTCTCCGCCTACTAAAGTATAACCCATCATAATCCTCGGGGGCTTCTTCGCTCTCGACCCATTACCCTCTCAGAGGTATTATAGTTGCGGAGGTTGGCCCCCGGTAAAGCAGGTTAGCCACTGGTAAATTACACGTTTGTTTTAAGGCTGACCCTTGCCTCCGCAACCGTGCATCGATACGCTCTTAATTTATCCGCGAGGAGAATCGGCCATCCCTTAAAGTCATTCCCATTTCGAGTAAACCTAATCGTGACACTCTTTGAATCCATCACACTGTGATCTTGTCACGTTCACGCTGGCAACTGGTGAACCAAACTATCGAATATTTGGGAAAATTTATAGAATAAAGTGGTTCAAATAATTTGGTATTTTTTGATCGTGGTAGTTGACTTGTAAAAATTGGACCCTTTGTGGATCAGGGGCGACTGAGACTCGTTAGATTCATAAACAAAGCAACTATTGGAATTGTTTAGGTAGAAGCAGGGAACTATTTTTGCTGTATCACAAACTAAATATATTTCAATTCACAAATTAAATACACAAAAATTACGTGTTCGCTCTATTGGATTGTCGAAACGAGACTGAGACATCAGCACGTGGTTCGGCCATGCGACACCTAGCTCATCATACTTAAAATATTATTCAGCAGATGTCGTGATTATGCTACTGTTCCAACAGCAACTAAACGTTATTTACTCAATAAAGGAGACATACGTCTGTATCCACGAATAATGCAAATTATTTAGTATCATCGATTCACAAAGGGTAGCACCCTTATGTTTGATGTACGTGTATTTTTCTACGAAATAGATGCTGATCATATGAGACACTGGGATTCTTCGCATTTAAAGTTCTAATATTTTAATATTGTAAAATTGATAAGCTTCCAATTTATTTATATCGTATCTTGGCTACTATAAATGGCACACGAAAAATTAAGCAATGGCAATTCAGCCTTAATCTCGGATTTGGTGGAGCGATGGCGCAATAAAGTAGAAACCGACGTTCGTGATTTCCTTGGCTAGTTAGCGTCCCCGCCCAAGCGTTTTCAGCGTGGAATCAACGTGATTTCGCTCGCCGGGGCAATTTTCCGCTCCGCGTTCCGCTCGACCGTTCTAAGACGAAGCCGAGGAGACGCCGTTTCGCTTCGTTTGCCTCCATTGTTTTTCCATGACGCACCTGCGGGCCCACGCTTCTCACGGCAATCAGCCAAGGAAAGCCAAGATCCCACGGCGACTCCTCGGCATGCAAAACAAACTCGTTAACTCGGAAACGTCTCCGGTTCTGCGACCCGTGATTTACCAGAAGATTTCTCCTCGTGAACACCGCGATTGCCACGAGAGGGAAACCGGAAATTGGCCGTGGTTCAACATCCCTTGGGCTTTTTTCCTCTCCCGGTATAATTCGCTTCGGTCCTGCTTCGAATCCATTATCCCATTAATTACGCCATCTTTTATCTCCTTATTTACGTCCATTAAGTTTATATTCTTTGAAGTTTACTAATTTTGTTAAGAAATTGGTAACAAATTATTTCTGCAGGACACATTCTATTCTTAATACCCTTAAATACGTGTAATTCTTGGTACCTTTGCAGACTCATTGACATATTTTTATCGAGTTTAATACCCGAAGCAATGAGCTTTGTTCTCTCCACCACTTAATCATCCTGATTACCTGATTATTCGCCTAAATAGACAGTGACTTTGTTATAAATCGCGGATTCTCAATTCATTTATTTCACTTACATTTTTATAATGTAAATGTTAATATAAATTCGATGCATAAGGGGGACGACGTTCCATGTACGAATTTTCAAATTTCCCGCGTATCTTAATATTTATGTCCCTTATGATGACTATCTCTAGTAAGAGATCTCTGGTTGATTCGTCATACTAATCGACCATCTGTCTACCTTATTGGAAAATATCTTTAGTCTAGAGGAAAAATCAGTCTCCTATAAACTATTTATGACTAAACCCGTGAAGAAAAATTTCGCGACATAATGCAACCTCCTTAAGGCTCAATTTGAAATTAGCCTAATAACTCGAGTCATTCAGATGCTAATAAAAATTTCAACAACAACGATATACCTTCCTTGATTATTAACTCTTAGCACTCGACGATTTTTTGGCTAGAGAAGAGTAAAAATTTAAAGATACTCTACTAAAAAACTGACGATACGTTTTTGAGCAATAAATAAAGAATTATATAATAACAGAATTGTAGAATTATTTGATTTCGATACCTCGCACAGTTACATTACATTAAATTCGATATATTAATCAATATCGATCTTCCAAATTTTATGAAATGGTGACTGAAACTCACCTCTCGAGTGCAAAGGGTTAAAGAACAAGTCAAGTACAAAGTGTATCTACAAAATCCCAATATATCTCGATATATTCGATTCGAAATTCAATAATTCCAAAATCTCACAGACTTCCGACAACCAATCACAGCTCGCGAGGGGTTGAAACTCGCCTACGAGACCGAAACCCTTTCGCCTGCTCGAGTTTCCTTCTCGCTCTTCGTTACGCCCGATAATAAAAGAATAAAACACTGAATAATTCATAACCAGCTTGCTATAATTCTATTTCCAAAACAGACCGTCTCCCGGCAAATTTTACGACATGCGGGCTCCTTCGTTCCCCGTTCGCTTCGGGGGTAAATCACCCCCACGTGTCGATCCATCGAGTGGCGATCGAGTGTACCCTCGGGCTTGATCGTCGCGGATAACAGGCTTATCTAGATGTCGGGAATTAGGTGAACGGTAAGGAGACTCTTCGAGGTCGAAACAATTAACCCCCTCGCGTGGGACATTCGAGTGAAATCGAATTGCAACGACCGATCCTCGTCGTCTAATTGACGCTGCGACCGTGTCTAGCCGCGTTCCCTTGCAACCCTTCCTCTGCGGCTGCTAAAAGAACGTTTCTGGGTAATTGGATATCGTTATGGGTTGTCCGTAACGAGGTCACGATTATTTTTGGAGCACTTCGATCGTTGAATTAACGCTAACGTTAATTCGTTACGAGCGGGTCGAAGGGGTTGCTGGGTCTTGCTTTAATTATTTTATATCGTCAACAGACAACGTTATACATTGTCACTTTTGTCTTCAAGCTTCTTCGATGTTTGGAACCAATATAAAACAGTTGAGAGCTATAACGGACTAAGCGTTTATTCTTTTTTGACCTTCAACGGATCAGTTCCGAGTTATTCTTAACCCTTTACACTCGGGGACTTTTCCGTTACAGGAAAATAGTAATTCGAAGACTTTCTGCCATAAAGTAGACGATATTTTTAAAACGGTAAGTAAGAAATCGTATTCAAATTGAGACGTAGATTTATTTTACTTCGATATCCCAAACATCGTTGGGTAATTGTAAATTTGATATATTAATTAACATCCATCTTTAGAATTTGATTAAATGGCGACTGAGAGGCGGCTCTCGAGTGCAAAGAGTTAACTATAACTATACCAATTCCAATATTAAATCGAATTAAATTCGACTACCTGCTTATTTGATCGTAATTTCAACTACTCGCCTATAACGCGTTACGTATTAATTTAAAACGCAATAAATTAGATATAAAATTGCGCGATTTTTTCATAAGGAAGAGGATCAGGAAAAATATCATCGCGGAGGGTAGTAGAAAATTAGGCACGTTCTTCGAACGTCACTCGAATTATAACCATACAATCGTTGCAATACGATGAAACTCTGGCAATGCACCTGAAGATCTATTATCCTCACTCTCCTGTCCCCCACGAACCCTTTGAACCTCGAAGATCGTAACGACGTCGAGAAAGAAGGACAACGGGGGTAAAGGAGCATCTGCTCGGACCTTCGACACCTTAATTCGGTTTATCCGTGAAGAGGGTGTTAACCCGATTAGCGAAATTCGCGTAGTGCGAAATGAAGTGTCGGCTAGAAAAGAGCGGCGAGAAAGGGGACCGTTTGTCACGGGTCATAAAGGGAGGCGGTTAATCCCGTGAAGCCTGGAAGCCGGTCGAAACTGCGGATTTTTAATTAAGGAATAATTAAAAAGGAGCAACCTCTCTGCTTTCCAACGGGCCAACGATAAATTAATAAACCGAGTTACCGTTTGTTGCTCTTGTCTGTTACGTTGATGCATGGCGGGGCCAAGTTCGTTTCGCGATAATAAGTTTGTAATTAAAGCGCGGCCGCCTTCATCACGGACCCTTCGTGTCTTGCAGGGCCGAGGCTGCGGAATGCCGTTTAACACGAGTGCGAAAAATTATCTTCTCGCGGTTCTCCTTGCGGATCGAAGCCGGTATTAATCGGCAAACGCGGCTGAATAATTTGCGCCGCTGGCTGAATTACAGAAGAAATTCTACCGTCAAAGAGGAAATTAAATTTCCTCCGCTCGTTTATTTATTAATTCCATTTTCTCCCTTTTCCCTTTTCTTTCCTCTCCTCTCTTCGTCTATGACAGAGAGTACACGCGATTTTTGGATTATCTTCTCGCGAATCTGTTTGCGAATCGAGGCCGGTATTAATCGGCAAACGCGGCTAAATAATTTGCACCACTTGCTGAATTACGGAAGAAATTCTACCGTCAAAGAGGAAATTAAATTTCTTCCGATATTTATTAATTTATTTTTCGTCCTTTTCCCTTTTCTTTCCCCTCCTCTCTTCGTCTACGACGGAGAGTACACGCGATTTCTGGGAGACGATTCGAGGAGGAAAGAAGTTAAGCGAGCTTGTGTAAGAAAAGGAAAGGCTGTTGGGAGAAATTTGTACGGAATATTCGTCTAAAATTCGACGGAGACACGCGATCGAGAGGGAAGATACGCACGTGGATGCAGCCGAGTGCACCGGCAGCCTTGCGCTCCATGCACGCGAGCTTAAATCCGGATTAGACGGATCACCCAGCGGGTGCCTAAACATCGATATAATCGTAGGATGGTTTTTGAGCCCCGGTAGCAGCCTCGCTGATATCCGGATCGCGTTCTCCGCCCATTAGACCTTCTAAAAATATTATAATTCCTCGGGGGTGCGATCCACCGACCTCGAATCATGGCGGCCATGGGAGGGGCTGCGCTGAGAGAAGCTTTGTCGATTATATTAACGTTCTTTCAAACATCGACACGGAAATGACACAGATATCTATTTGATTTCTAACAAAATGAATAAATCACTTCGTCATAAGCTATATATACGTCACAGGTTATCCGCCATGATTGAATTATGCGACTCATCTCGTGTAACAGAGAGACGAAATGAGAGAATAAAAGAAGAACAACGTCGTCAATTTTCGTAGAAAATTCTATCACGAAGAAGTGACAGAAGAAACGTGGATGTACCTGCGGTTTGAGTGAAAAGCGGGGTCCCAGAGATCGGACCAGAGGGGGTAGAAAATTGCCGGCGCGGAAGCCGGCCAATTAAACGGGATATTTATCTGCACGCGATTACCGCAACGACGACTCAATTACCGCGTTTTCTATCGTCCAATGGAAATACAACTGCGGTTTCATTGCGTCTAACTGGTGTATTTCTTGCGACCACGACGGATAAATTTCCGATCCTTTGAAACTACCGTGGCCGGGATAAAAAGTCGTCCATTGATTTCGAAAGACCCAATGAAAACCTAACGATAAGTCCCATATGCTATCTCTAAACAGAGAGGTACCTTGTCGCGAGTTAATAAAAGCATCTCTACGAGCCGGATAATAATCCTCCACTATCGTTTATTATCGGGATTATTCGTCCGATGTAACAGGATTGCTTTTTAGACCAAGATCAGGTTGAAGTTTATCCAGAAATTTATCCCGAAATTTATCTAGATCTTCGCGGAAGATCTTCTGTAACGACTCATTCGTCGTAGCAAACTCGTTAAAAACCGCAGCGTGCGGCTGCGTTCATTTAAGACTGCAAGTTCGCGAGCCACCCCCGGAAGCCGCGGGCCCCGTGGTCTCGACTCCCGTTAATTTCACGCGAGGCATTAGTACGTTAATAAACCGTTATTTATTGGCGCGCTCCTTAAGAACATTTATTTCTCCCGGTTCCGACGCATTTTCCGCCGCGCCTTCGCCGTGCACTAAATCAACCACCGATCCCGGGGATCGCTTCGGGGGAGCGGTTTCTCGCGCGAATAAATCTGACCGTTTCCTCCCCTCTGTCACCTCGTCCTGGTTCTGCGTCTCGGCCAACGGTGTCTCCGTGAAATTCCTCCGCGAAATCCAGAAAGAGACGCCTTCTCGACATCTTCCCGACCGAGTTCCTCGACTTTCGCGAGTCTTGGTTCCGGGGTTTGGGCCTTTAATCGCGTCTCCATGACAACGTAAGGGCCCAGGGGTGTAATCTGGTCTTTGAACAAACGGTTGCATTAATGTCCCTGTATAAAATCGACGAACTCGAACAAAAACGAGTTATCGTCGGGGCTCCTTTCCACCCCGCTGTTCCACGAGTGTGTCGCGCGGATTTCACGCGGATAAGTTTCAAATCGCGGCAAATCCCATCTCGCGCATCGCTCGCTCTGCATTCTCGCTCCATTATCCCGAAGGACTACGCGCTCCCGCAGGATGAAAGGAACCCTTCGTGCCACGACCCCGGGCCGGTAACGCCGTGTCACGTCGGATGGCAAGGCAAAACTCTGTGTAATCACCGTCGTCGGATTACCGTGATAGATACGTTCCTGGAAGGATGACACGCTACACGATTCCCTGCACCGTCTTTTTTCTGGATTACCTGAACGCGGATCGACGTTGATACGTCTTACTACGATTTTTGTGAATCGAGATCTGCTTGCAGGGATGACTGGGATCTCAGGGAGTTAGGCAGGTCGAGGGTACGGAGATTGACTCGAAATTTGACAAGCGATGACTGTGGTGATGGGAGAAGAAGAATGTATCGTTGTTAACATCCCTGTGTTCCATATTTTACCTTTTTCTTATGTTTTTGGGGAAATTTAATCGTCGAATTCGTTAGGGGTTGAAACACGTAATTTGTTGCAGTTCGTGGAGAACAAGGAGAGACATCTGGAAGCAGATGGTGAAGTTTATGAAGAATTATCAACCAAGCTAGTAACCAGTCGGTAAATTTCGGTATTGAGATTGGATATTTTTATTAAATTATTTGTGACTTTTTGTAGCAATGTAAAATAAAGAACGCGAAGAATAAAGATGTAATACAAACGGCGAAATTTGGATTCGTTATTGGTTGAGATTGATAAAATTATCGCGGTGGGTAAATGGTCACGAGTTTTATGGCGGTTTTCAAAAGTATGTTCACCAACAAAGCATAGAGCAAAGCTATCACTTGATGCAATTTTGTGTCGTATGTTTCAGGCGCAAAAAGATCCTTTACCATTTTATCTTTTCCCACTTTATCGATATTGCGTAGAATTTGATAATATCGACATCTCACGGATTAGGTTAGGAATAAAACTTCTAGGTTATAAATGCAAATGACGCAGCAAACGCTGATTTTGCAGTCGGTATTTCAGAATATGCGGCATGAACCAAAAAAAATATTATTGAAGATCATTACAGATTATTATTAACTAACAGAAAGAAATAAGAAGCCTTTGTGAGGGAACAGTGAAAAGAAACGATTCATATAAATGGATATTAAAATAACCTGATACTGTTAATGCATAATTTATTTGTCAACACGAATTTTCCATAAATATATCATATATCAACATTCATCATATATATAGTTTTTGCTTGCATATTATAATATTCTCTTACAACACGTACATCTTTCTCTTATCTCTTTCATTTTCTTCGTTTTTTATTCTTTTTGTCCTTTTCCTTTGTACTATAATTCTTTGTACCGATCCGAGTTTCACTCGCGAACTCATTGCTCACGCCTTCCATACCATTCTCCCGAAAACGAGATCTATTTTTGCGGATTGCAACTCATTTCCAGAAGCATCGCAAACATCTACCTAATCTGTTCTTTTTCCACTTTCCTCTACACGATATGTCCAGATATGTCTCGTGGAAATTTCTCCTTTTATTGCTGCGCTCTCTACGATCTTTTGTACTTTTTGAAATTAACCTATTTTCCTTCCGTTCAATCCGCAAAAATATATTTCCCTTCGTCACGAGTTTCAAGAAATTCCTATAAACATTCGAATCAACAAGAATCTAGGTAAACGCGAAAATTTCGTTCAACAAATTACGGTGGAATAAAATTAACCTTCTGCCTTCGTTACTCGTAGATTATTTCAACGCAAATTACCGAATTGCTAAGATTTCGAGTAAAACCGTTCCTTTAAATTATTTCGAAAGAGGGTAACAGAGTGGGGAGTACGCTTGTTCCTATTATAAATTCTCTATCGTGCGGCCCACGCGAAAGTCCCGACACCATAAATTCCTTTAGTTTCCTTACTCTCCACCTTCGTTACCTTTTTCTCCGTCTCGTTTTCTTGTTTGTTCTCGCGGTTTAAAACGCGATATCGCTGCAGGTAGATGCATCTTCGTATATTTTAGATATACTGCTAATCGACACGCTACGACTCTCGGCCAGCAAGAGTTCATTTCATATTATTTCCTCCTCGTAATCTACTACCATATATATTATACGTATTCTATATTTGCTTATATAGATTTTTTTTCTTCACAATCTTCTTTTTTCTTTTTTTTTCGTATCTTCTTTTACTTAAAATTTTGCAAATAATTTTCAACACAGCGATACATGCGAATACATGCAACAACGTCGGTTCCCAAATTCGTTACTTTCCTCTCTTTTCATTCATAAATTTCGTTTCAACCTCTTCCCGAAACACGATGTAGAGGCCGGACAGTCATTTTTCTTGATGAAAGGCAGTGCAAGCATCGAATCTACTGCGTTTTACCTTCCGGTCAGCTTTCAATATTGCCTGAACAGCCTCGAACCTGCGCGAGCTAATAACATCGATCTGACAGATAACACGAACAAAGGTAAGTTCGACTACGGAGACGTTTGTCGGAAAATATATGAAACTGTTACCTTCCTGCGAAATATTGACTTCGGGAATAAATCAGTCGTGAATAAAATTGCTCTACGAGTTCCCGAAACCATTTAATTGACTATATATTCGACTCTCTGACCAGTGACACTGATTTGTTACGCAGATTGGAAATTAGACAAGCGTAGGAAGCTTCAACAGACATCGCACGCGAATAATAGAAAGCCAAACTATCGCAAAGTAGACTACGAGCGCCATCTGGTAAGATTTCCGTGAACCTCTGGACAAATTTACAACGGCGCTACGGAAATATTTTAGCATTTCTCGAGAAATTTTCGCGTCAGAACATAGAAGCGGCGCACGAAACGAACGATTCGGTCGATTCGAACGATCGATAGCAATGACTGTCCCTGTTCCTCGTTAATGTTAATTAGAAATCTAACGGTACAACACTGGCCTAAGGCTATGTACCGATCACAGCGACACAGAACGTGTAGAACGTTTACCTACGTTTAGAGCCAACGTAATCTATGTATATGCGTACGTTATAAATATACGTATGTGTGTGTATACATTTGTATGTATCTACATCTACGTGTAACATATACAACATATAAACATCGCTTATCTTTAATTACAATCCTCTGAACGGGCCAAAAAGACACTCGTCTCTGGCTATATTTCGCATTGCAATTTTCTTCCATCATTCTACAAACGTTAACGACTTTCCTTTTTCTTTTTTTAATATTTTTCTCTTTTTTTTAATATATATATATATGTTTGTGTATATGTAGATAATATATCGACCACTGATTGTACGATTAGAATTTGTGCCGGGCACAACAAGCAATCACATTTAGACATCCCCGCGTTGTATTCGTTTTCTTTTTCCACTTTCTTCTTTCAGCTAATCAATTATGGCGTATCGGATTCACGGAGTTAAAAAAGTAAGTTCTCTCGGTATCTTTTACTATGATTCTTTACTATGTCTTTTTACTATGTCCGTTTACTATGATTGTTCTTCGGTGTCGTTGTCAACTGGTTCCATCGGAGATCCGATCGAATAAAACGCGGGGCGAAACACGTAGCGTATAAATGCGCGATTAGCACGCGACTAATTAGGCGTGTGTTACACGTATATACTTAAATTTAACTCCCCTACCTGCAAGGTGTTTCGATGGGGAATAACGTCATCTCTCTATCGAGACGCCTTGCGGGCACTTTTCACCATCATTGCTGCTGCGATCTTGCGAGGAAACAGAGAACCTGAACGATTCCTTAATCGAATAAATTTCTACATTAGCGAAAATATTCGAATTGAATTAAAAAATAGCAAAATGTAATTCCTGTGTTTAAAATTATTCCATGTAATTGAGAACGAATCTAATATTAATAATTCGTTAAGTAATTCGAAGATAAACTAGAAATCTACCTTAACACCATTCTACACCCTTCGTAAGGAAGATCGCAGAGCAGATTTTTCCAATGGTCGACCAACTAAACCCGAACCGATTAATATATTAATCTACTCCATTATCCTCTCTACCCTTTTGCAATAAAATAATCCCATTTCGCTTCGTTCTTATACTGAAACTTCGAATTGACGTGTGATCTCAACGAGTCTGGTTTAGTCGATCGGCCATTCGATAGGTAATTATACATCGACGTTACGTCAACCCTCAAAGCTCAAGTGACGATTGTATAGATAGGTGGCAAACGTTTCTCACTCTCTCGTAAATCTCCCTTCACCGACGATTTAATATCCCTTTCGCAGTTGCGATACATCCCTCGTCCTCCATGGCGAACCTCGCCCTCCTTCGCTTAATCTAAATTTCCTTATCGTTTAAACGTGTCATTTCTTACATTTATAGTCCGATGTCAGACGGCTCGAGTGTATATCGTTCAAGTTCGGAGTTATACGAATACAGTTTACAGCGTGTTTAGATGCAGGCGTGTATAAGTACGCCTTAGACAGCTTAGAGTAACCTTATCATCGATAATTCATATTCTCCTTCATTTCGACGTTATAGTATCGTAATTATTAGGATATTTCGCTAATCGACATTGACTTCACAGGAGTAGTTACGCATTTTCATGATGTCTCTCGAGGACCATCCAATCGAGTCTTCTGAAGCAGAGCGTCCTCTTCTTTAGGGACACCGATATTTTGTGCGCAGCGATTCGTGGCAACTTCGAGTATTTGGGTATTTATTGACTGTTCATTGGGAACAGGGGAAACGACGATCGACGAACTTCCCGCGAAGCGAGAGCTCTTAGATCTCAGATTTTATCTCGATCTGGGAGAAAATCGGAAACGGGGGAAACAGAGGCGAGAAAATAATTTGAATGGTTACAGAAGAATTGGGAAAAATTGGGAGAAAATTAGAAGGAAGGCAAAATTAGAAAGTAGCCTTCAATTTTCAATCTCTTTTCTTCCCCCGAAATTACGGAAAATGGAGGAAAGGCAGAGGGAAACGTAACTTACTCGAAGCTTTCACGATACTTAACATGTACAAACTTTACAGTCGTCGTGCCTACGATACATCTACTCCTAAATTGACTACGATTATTGACTCGTAACGCGCGTCGCATATAAAACCTTTAAAATCATCCGATGACCTCTCGCAATGTTCTTTCATCTCTCTTTCTCTCGGTTTCCCTCTCCACGCTGATAAGAAAATATACAAAAATCCATGACGCGAGAGATTTAGCCTCGGAGGAAATACACGATCCTGTTTTCTTCTCACCGAATCGCCAACTAAACTGATAGCAATATCATTTCTGAGAAATGAATTCGTAAGTAAGTTTTCTTAACAACGCCTGCTTACAGATTATTTTATCTATCGTTAATTATACTAAATATATATATATATATATCCATGATTATAACGTCTTAGGTATAAGTGTCGACTTCAAGTACAAACCGGTATGCTCATCACAATGTTTCAAATCGGGATGCTATATTCGAAAACGTAACTAAATTTTAAGAGGGAAGAAAAAAGAAAAGAAAAAGGAGAAAAAGGAGAAAAAAAGAATTCCGGAAGCTATTCTTTATTTAAGTAGCGATAGTGTTTTATACGAGTTCGAGTGTATGAAATTTAAGCGAAATCTTTGCGGGCAACTATTGTCGTTCTATTCGATTTAGAAAAATATCCTCGTCGTGAAAATCCTCGTTCTAATATTCCTGATTGTCCTGTTTGATTTTTAACTTCACCGTTTAGTAAGTCTAACTTTCATCGATGTATCCTCGACTTATCCTTCGTACACGGGCTAACCGAGGCTTATGGAAATACTGCTGCATCGTGGGAGTACATACGACAGTGGAAAGAAGCTTGTGTTATTAGATTTTCATTGGCAGACATGAAGAAACGAATTCGTTACTGTCATTAGACGAGATCGAATAACTCGGCAACCGAGAGAACCAGAATTAGGGTAAGGCTACCCCGAAGAGCAGTAGAACATAGGGAATTAGCAGAAACGAAGTAGTAGAATTCCAGAATAGAGAAACTAAACGATAACTTTGAAGTACCTTCGAAAATCGACGAAACTCGTCAACCAAGATCGAGTTTAATTATAACAGATGCATCGTTCCTTAAACTACCCTCTTACCCAACGACTAGGTATAGCAATCGCGTTAATACACGGTACACTAGAAGAATTGTTTAACAATCGTATGCGTATCTGCTGACTTATAGAATTAAATTAGCCTAACGCTTACGAGCTAATTTATTGTCCGTCTTGGAACATTTCCTAATATTATTTATTGTCTGCTCACACAGTATTGTCGGTTATTATTAATTTTATATTATTCCTTGCTTACGACTACCTGTTGTCTGGATACTAAGGAAGACTTTTATTCTCTAACGCGTCTCGGGGATGAAAAGTGAGCATTTCCTTCGAAAAACAACCGTTCGAATCGTTTAGGAAGCGGGAGCAAGCATCGTACTTCCGGAAATGGCTTCAATGAGGGAGAGAAATGTGGAAGCATTTTTAACCCGACGACGATGAAACGTTTCCGACCAGATCAACTGAAATCTCTATACAAAAATTCTCCCTCGCGAAAGTTAGGCGGAAAACAATCCTCGTGTCTGAACGGTGAAAGAGTATCCCGAACGGGAAGGTAAAGACTCGAATAAGAAAATGGCGCGACGAAGAAACTAGGTGGATTATTGTCCTGACCAACAATACCGCTATTCTTATCGCTTAGAAAAAGTCTAAGTCAATTAGTAAGGCTCCTAGTATTTTTCTCATAAACAATATACATATCAAGTGTAAAGTATACTCGTTTCAAAAACTATGTTCACTTTTTATCTTCTCATCTGGGTGCGGATCAAAAAGGTGCTGGTGCAGAGTATTGTCCCTAGGATTCAGTCAACATGTGCTAATCTAACGTCTAGGTGCTCTAATGAATCGCTACAAGCAGGGCTTACAATATTTTAGATATCATCTTTTGGCTCTTATCTCGTCGGTATCATCTCGAATACTTTTGTCTCGAGTAACCGTATTCGCAGCACAAGCTGGGAGTGAGTATATCAATACGTATATTGGTTAAGCTTTAAACAGAGAGCTGAGATTTCGGGTTGGATAAAAAGAAAGAATATTAAACCGAGATACGAATACTTTTTCGACATTTAAAATAAGGAAATGAGGTTTGCGAAGAATAAGAAAATCACTAGATATGGTGACTTTGACAGACTGAAACGACGTGAAAGACCTTTGCTAAATGGTTAATGATAAGAGACTTTTCTGGAAACGATCGATTCCAAAAATGAAGTAAAACTCAGCTCCGATCCTATCGCTTACATAGTCTATCTTTACATACCTATTTATGTATACTTCTTCGTCTACGCTAACACGTGTGCTTTATATTAGTATACGATTAATACACGAGTACATACGACAGTGGAAAGAAGCTTGTGTTATTAGATTTTCATTGGCAGACATGAAGAAACGAATTCGTTACTGTCATTAGACGAGATCGAATAACTCGGCAACCGAGAGAACCAGAATTAGGGTAAGGCTACCCCGAAGAGCAGTAGAACATAGGGAATTAGCAGAAACGAAGTAGTAGAATTCCAGAATAGAGAAACTAAACGATAACTTTGAAGTACCTTCGAAAATCGACGAAACTCGTCAACCAAGATCGAGTTTAATTATAACAGATGCATCGTTCCTTAAACTACCCTCTTACCCAACGACTAGGTATAGCAATCGCGTTAATACACGGTACACTAGAAGAATTGTTTAACAATCGTATGCGTATCTGCTGACTTATAGAATTAAATTAGCCTAACGCTTACGAGCTAATTTATTGTCCGTCTTGGAACATTTCCTAATATTATTTATTGTCTGCTCACACAGTATTGTCGGTTATTATTAATTTTATATTATTCCTTGCTTACGACTACCTGTTGTCTGGATACTAAGGAAGACTTTTATTCTCTAACGCGTCTCGGGGATGAAAAGTGAGCATTTCCTTCGAAAAACAACCGTTCGAATCGTTTAGGAAGCGGGAGCAAGCATCGTACTTCCGGAAATGGCTTCAATGAGGGAGAGAAATGTGGAAGCATTTTTAACCCGACGACGATGAAACGTTTCCGACCAGATCAACTGAAATCTCTATACAAAAATTCTCCCTCGCGAAAGTTAGGCGGAAAACAATCCTCGTGTCTGAACGGTGAAAGAGTATCCCGAACGGGAAGGTAAAGACTCGAATAAGAAAATGGCGCGACGAAGAAACTAGGTGGATTATTGTCCTGACCAACAATACCGCTATTCTTATCGCTTAGAAAAAGTCTAAGTCAATTAGTAAGGCTCCTAGTATTTTTCTCATAAACAATATACATATCAAGTGTAAAGTATACTCGTTTCAAAAACTATGTTCACTTTTTATCTTCTCATCTGGGTGCGGATCAAAAAGGTGCTGGTGCAGAGTATTGTCCCTAGGATTCAGTCAACATGTGCTAATCTAACGTCTAGGTGCTCTAATGAATCGCTACAAGCAGGGCTTACAATATTTTAGATATCATCTTTTGGCTCTTATCTCGTCGGTATCATCTCGAATACTTTTGTCTCGAGTAACCGTATTCGCAGCACAAGCTGGGAGTGAGTATATCAATACGTATATTGGTTAAGCTTTAAACAGAGAGCTGAGATTTCGGGTTGGATAAAAAGAAAGAATATTAAACCGAGATACGAATACTTTTTCGACATTTAAAATAAGGAAATGAGGTTTGCGAAGAATAAGAAAATCACTAGATATGGTGACTTTGACAGACTGAAACGACGTGAAAGACCTTTGCTAAATGGTTAATGATAAGAGACTTTTCTGGAAACGATCGATTCCAAAAATGAAGTAAAACTCAGCTCCGATCCTATCGCTTACATAGTCTATCTTTACATACCTATTTATGTATACTTCTTCGTCTACGCTAACACGTGTGCTTTATATTAGTATACGATTAATACACGCAGCGCTAAACACGTATGTATTATAATTTTTACCTACGTTAACAAACGTACAACTTAGATTAGCCATATCGATAATACTCTATAGTAGGCTCTTACAATTACACGGAACGATTACTATAAGTGCACAGATGCATCTGATGCAGTATGTGCACAGAAGTTTCACCGATGTTGGGTGTGCGTCTGTAAAACTCGTACAAAAGTATCGCTAGCATCTTTTAAGAGAAAAAAGATCGTGTCCTGTTTCGTAGCCATTTTTAATATTTCACAAAAAAATCGGGATCCTTTCGATCCTTTTTCAATCAGTTCCCAGATATATGCGTTTAATATAGACGAACAGGTAACGCACACCCCTCGAATCGTGATTATCGACCACTTGGTGGCACGTACGCGGCTCTCCAAAAAACCGACGGCGATAGAAAATTGTATCCTTTATTATTATTATCATTATCATTACCGTTATTATCGTTATTATTATTGTTGCTGTTACCATTTTCCTAGTAATAACGATTACCGTTGATATTATTATTAGTATCATTATCGTCATTATTATTATTACTTTATCGCATCTGATGCGACATATTTTTCACCGTGTCCTTCGCTTTTCATTCGTCTCTAACTTCGACGGGACATTTGCACAGTTTTGCTTTTTGCTTCGACATCTCTTGAGCAGAAGCGGCCATGGATTTTCCAGAAAGTGGCGACGAGAGCTCGTTGTCCGAAGCTTTTCCTTTTCCTTAATATATTCCCTATTTCACCTTTGCTTCCGCATTCTTATCTAAGTTTCTTATCGTAAAGTGTAAAAGAAGTGCTTGGAAGTTGATCAACGTAGAATCGAAGGAGCTGACCCTTGCTGAGATTGTTTCAAAATACTCCGTGTAGAAATGGAAATAGAAATGCAAAAGTTCGGTCTGAAATCTTCGAAGGGCTATTGTCATATGCTATAGAAAAGATTAAAAGATTACGAAACTGTTATCCAATCCACGTCGACCAACTTCCTACTCTGACTCGAACTTCATTGAAGCAATCGTACAATTATCCTCATTAGAGCTCGATCACGTTTGTATCTGTCCTCGTTATTCTTCTTCTATTTGTCGGATTTATCGTCGTTTAGAAACGAAGTTAGGAGTTCACGGTAAAAATACACGTTACAAGGGGAACGTTTTACTAAACAGGGTACAAAGACTTCGAACTCGTGGCGTCTGTCGTAATTGAGATCGTATTGTCTTTATAGAGAAAGATATTCTCGAAAATTTCACTGGTGTACAACATTTCAAAATATGCTATTCAAAAGAGAATTTGTATCAAGTGAGTACGATTACTTTTTGTCTTTATGATAAAGCGAAATTTTTATAAGCTGGTAGATCAACGCAAGAGGCTGGAATAATCCCGCCCACCTAAGTGTATAATCGCTAATTCCCTCAAAACACTCCTCGACGACGTGTAACAAAGTTTCCTAATTTCTCGACTAGGTTTATTGTCGTTCAAATTATTGTCTTAACTATATACCTGAATACCTCTTCGGTGAGTGACTTCTTCGACTTGTCCACCTCATCACCTTCGTCGTTTTCATTTTCTAATTAAACCATACCTATGTCGGAGTACTTTGCCATCTCGCTATGTATCCAGGACACGTATTTTGGTACGTTGGCATACACCCCTGGGAGTTTCGGATGGGCACACTTTATGCCCCAACTTACTATTCCTCCGACAAACCATTTCTCTTTGTCTTCTTCGTCTTGACACAACAGAGGTCCTCCGGAATCACCCTGTCGATTGAACAAGAAAATTCGACGAAAACTCCGACTTTGAAAGTTACAAAATTTCTATTTCGTGGCATCGATCAATTCCCAAATTTACCTGGCATGCATCTTTTCCTCCGTCCGGATATCCAGCGCATATCATCCCGTCAGTGAAGTTCGATACTTCGTGCGCTAGCCAAAGCTTGCATATTTCTCTATTCAGGACTGGAACTTGAACTTCGTTCACAGCTGGTTCGTATTCGGAAGCTGTGTAAATTGATCTGGTTAAGGTAGTTACTGATGATCGAACAATTTTATATTTGGTATCGTTAAATACATACAATCGGTATCGTTTTTCCTGCCCCAGCCAATCACAGTGCACAGCGTACCGGGTATCAAATGAGCGTCAGCCTCTGGCAGACAGACTGGCCTTAGATGTTCGTGAAATTGCACTCGTTCTTCAAGCTGAAGATAAGAAAACGTGATTTTATTACAATTTATTCAAATATACAGGGTGTCCCAGAAATGGTGGTATAATCGAAAATAAAGAATAAAATTTTTTCATTCAAAGCTTCGTTGTCAAGAAAATCGACTTCGAATATCCACCGAGTATTTCTCAATGATTTGCTTAGCAAATAGTGTCTCGTCAGTTACTAGATGAGAGAGATGTACCTGAAAGAGAGCCACGTCGTTGTCTTGAGCGACTTCCAAATTGTAATTCGGATGGGACACCACTCTTTTCACCTTCAGCTTCTGACCAAGATAAGTGTAAGAGTGCCTTCTAGTAATTCCTAACTGTATCGTCCATCCAGTTACATCGGTGCGGCTGAAAATTCAGAGGTCGATTATTTTCCTCGACTCTAATGCCTTTTTCTCAGTAAAATTCTTAAGATGGGTGCTACTTACTTTCCCGCGCAATGAGACGCTGTCAGGACCCACTGATCGGCGATCAGGACCCCGGCACAATAGAAAATCTGTTCAGGACCTCCAAGAAGAGCTGCCAGAAACGGCCAGTCACCAGGAGCTGACTCCACGCCACCTACGATCCTCGTCTTCGCTCTCGAATTCCCATAAACCGTGGTTCTTCGTCCACAAGCTGAATGCGATACGTTTGTGATGATATAATGCAAGGAAATTAATACATCGTTTAAAATAAAATTCGAAACAGCGTACCATATTCCGAACACTTCAACTCAGCCGTTGGATAGGCTTCTTCATCCGTGATGCATTGCTGAAATTCCTTGAGAAGATTCGTCTGCTGATTTCCAGGATCTCTGTCAGTAATGTTCATACCCAACGTGATCAACTGGGACGAGAGCGAAACCCTATAACGATTTTATGACAGACTTCTGCATCCCCGTGACAAGATCACAAACTTCACATCGGTTGAAAGTGGTCTTACGTATATCCGAGCATGGAACAGATGGTTTTGGCGGAATTCTGATTCCAGTAAGGGATGCAAGCTGCCATGAATTTACCCATCCCTGCGTGGTACACTTCCAACCTCCCTTCGCCTATGTCTCCGTTTCTCTCGCTCAATCTCACTGGCAGGGAATTTACAAGAATTACTTTCATCGGACAAAAAGAAATTAACTTGGATAAGATTGGAAATTAATATTTTACTAAATCCCTCTTTACGTGATATTGTAACTATACTACCACTCTGTTTCTACCCTCTGTTCTATCTCTATCTAATCCCACGATTCCCCGTGTCCACTGATCCCCCTCATCCCTAACTACGAATCTAATCATTTGCCCGCACCGAACGAGGGAAACAAACTAATCCACAATCAAAATGGTCCACTTACAGCAGTATCTTTCGTCCTGACCCCATGGACAATCCATTACCCCGTCGCAGTTGTGGTTCGGAAACATGCACCTTCTTTCTCCGCAATGCCAGGGCGACTTCGAGACTGGATTCTTCTTCATGATCTTCGTGCTGAAGGCAGAGGTGGAGGAGGTGGAGGTGGTACACTCGCCGCATCCAATCTCGTCGCTGTGATCCGCACAATCCAAGTGACCGTCGCAACGCCAGTCGACCGGAATGCATCTGGTCCCATCGCATTGGAAGCCGTTGGTGCATACTATGCAACGGATTCACCAAGAAACGGATAACAGTATCGCTCTTTCCTACATACCACGTGCCATTTCTTTCTTTCTTTTTCCTCTTTTTTCTTTCTTTTTTCGTCTCGTTTCTACATTCCACCATTTTGTTTTCCGTTCAGAGCTTTCAATCATTCCACGACAGAAACACGCAGTGGAACGTGGAAATGGAAAAATTAGAAGAACGAGGGATCGAGGGATCAAGGGATCGAGGGATACATGGTAAATGGCGGTGATTGACTTCCAGTTCGTTCGTTGCGAAACTGCTGCATTATGGATTATTATAGTTTCCCATTATTTCTCTGTGTGCAATTTCGGGAATCAATAATGTTAATTTTTAGTTCAGATTTCCAGGTTTGGGCCTCTCTTTCGAATGAGTAAATCGTTAAACTGCAATGAAGCTAAGTATATAAGAAGATCGCGGAATTCTGAGGGAATTTTCAAACATTTGCTTGTATTTAAGTATGAAAATATTTCACTCGATCTACCAATAATTCTCTTTTAACAACACAAAAGTCCTAACTTTTGTGATTCTCCCTAGACACATATGGAAAAGAAAGTACGATTTTAAATTCCATCGAGAAAGATAAAATTTGTTCGTCTATTGGCTGTAATCTAGCCATGAATCTCTCCATTGCATTTAAACATCAGGTTCCTCTCTGTAAAACGACGAAGACGTCGCGTTTATGGCTCTTTGATAAATGCTTATTCGCCGCAAGTATACCGTTTAAGATATATACTCTCTCTCTCGAAGGAAATTCCATAGAGCAGGCCAGCATCGAAAAGCGCCCATCGCGCGATCGTTTGATATAGATTTTGCAATTAGGACTCCATTAGCAGCGACACATGCGTGCACGCCGAATCTAGTAAACTAACACACGCTGATAGCAAACGAACGTCGACAGACACACGTGCCTTTTATCTACCATAAAAACCATACGAGTTCCATTTCTATGAAAATCATTCCCACGTTACGACTAATGGAATCTAACTTAAGGTATGACCGAAATAAATCAATTTTCCCGACGTGTTTCTTATCGCTCACAATTTTTTACCGGATGCCCAACTGTAATCGCTAATATTCGAAACTTCGATTCCAAATTGTACGTCATTAATCCCGATCACGTAGGATTCTTTCGAATCTCTTTCAGAAATACCCCGTCAGATATAATTTATGCGGTCGGATATATGCAAACTCTCTCCGAGAAACCGAATGGCCCATTCGATGAGGGGAAAAAGTGAGTGAAAAAAGCGCGTTGGTCGGCGAGTTTTGGAACGTCGCCGTAAATTCGCATTGAAGGGGACGCTCGAAAGGGATTCTAAATTTCCCCGATATTTCCAGTCGTCGTATAAATAGCGGTGAAATAAAGGAGACAGGTTCATGGAGTCGAACGCGCAAAGGGAAAGAAAGCGAGAAGCGTTGAACCATAGAAAATCGCTCGATCGGAGTGACCCCATAATCGGGGCGCAATTTAATTTTAATTAGCCGCGAACGCGAATAAATAGCTTTATCAACCGGCCCTGAATCGATCCTCCATTGCGTCCTCGACGGTCAGATCGATAACGAAAGATCCTGCTCTTTCACTCGACTTCGATTTTGGTAATTGCATCGTCTCAAGACCGGCGATCTTTTAATCTCCTAGTTGCCGGGACGTCCGACCAGAATCAACTTTTATCACTGAACGGAGAAGTGGTCGCAGCGGGAAGTCGTTCTCTCGTTTGTTCGAGCTTTCCCGATGGGATGTTTGTTGACTATGAAAGAGGGTCGTTCTGTAACATTTTCGCTGTACAAAGAATAAAATTTATCGAAACGAATGAAAAATAAATTACATTTTTAAACAGAAATCTAAATTTAATACCCGATTCCTATTTCATCTTTGATCCTCTGAAACCGCTAATTCTCTTGTGTTTCAATTTACCTCAAGAACTTCCTACTTGGTATCTGTATAAATTGTTCGATGAAATTACAAATAATTCGATTTCCATTTGTCCTAACTCACCCAAGCCCGCACGACAAACATAACGATGGTCGGAATCGAATTACGCCTGACCAATGGTGCGTGATTCCACTGCGACCTAACCGTGGAACCGAAGATAATCGATATATCGGTTCGATCGTGCAGGTTAAGAATCACCATTGAAGGTGCAATTAGATGGAACCTCGAGGACGATTAAGAAAATCTGATTGTATCGAAACGACCGGTTGGCCGAGGCTTCCCGCCAAGCGGAGAACGGTCAACAATGGAGGCCATTTCGTGGCGAACAAAAGAGTCGTACACGTGGACGAAAGCGCGAACAATGAACATAGGTTTAGCAGGTTAGTCGGCAATTAGTCTCGTTCGCCTCGACGCGATGGAATTGCTTAAACAAAAGACGCGTGGCGAAGTCGCGTAAATATTTCCGGCGCCTCATTGTTCCAGTGACTAGGAGACGTCGCTGGTCGAGATTCGAAGGCGGATAGTTTTGCGGTCGTGGGTGTTTACGGAGATCGAATTATTGTCCTTGTTTTAAATCGCAGGTTCTCCTTTATACTCCTTCGGCGTAGGTGTATTATACCCCGTTCGCTGGGTGTTCAATGGTCTAAAATATGGCGTCAAAGTGACATCGATTCGAAATAATTATTTGCTTCGAGTTTAAAAAATACACAAATTTCTGGAAGGTTTGCGGTTCACAGGCACGTTTTCTTAATTCCAGCGAGGCATAGCATAGGAAGGAACAGGCAGGAGGAAATGGTCGGGTCTTCCCGTCGTTTTATCACGGATCCGCCTATACCGTAGCAGTCGCCCGGCTGTCTCGGCGAGATTATTTTAATCCCACGATTATCCACCTCTTTATCAAATGCTCGGACTTTATCCTTTAGGCTTATCCTCGGCGAAGGAGCCGAATAAATGGCTGCCGAAAATGACGAAGGACCCATGATCGACGGACAAAGAGCACACCCTCCGATTCCATTTCGCCTCTTTCGCAATTTTTTTACCTAGTTATCGAATTTCTCTACTGACCAAGGATTTTCTGATAATTTTCGTTTTCTTCTCATTCTACGATGCACCTTTACTCGAAATTGCAAGATATTCAGAAGGCAGGCAGATAGCTAAATTTTGGAAGTAGTTCTCTGTCCGTGCAATCAAGGGGCATTGATACAAGAGGTATAATTATGGCTTACCAGGTCTCTCTGCTCTCCGGTCTGCCTCTACCACTTCCTGGTGGCCCACACACTTGTCCGGATTGGAATTCTCCAAGAACTGGTTGCAGTCCAGAAAGTATGACAGTGTCAGTCCAAACACGTCCAGAAAGAATCCACAACGTCTCATGGTATCTGAACAAAAATCAAAATCCCTTGAAAAACAACTCTTACAGAATCCTGAATCAATTTCGTCAAATTCGTAAAATAAAATTTCAAGTAGTATATACCAGCCGCTTGTCGGACAATGTCATTTGACCAACACTTTGAATGAAAATTAAAAGATCTCGCTGAACATCCAAGAAACGTCTCTAATAAGATATCCAAATAATAATAGACCACTTACGAGAACAGAGGCTGCGACAAGGTAGAACAACGTGGCCACGAGAGCCGCATTTCGGCACGAAAACGCTGCAGAGGAAGAGGGCGGCCAGTTCATAGCACCTGACGTCGATCACGGAGCCAAAAGGCTCGAGCATGTGCTGGGCGTCTCGCTGTCCGTGATTGCCAATGAAATTCGGGAAGATGGTGAAATTATACGGGATCTAGGGGAATCGGCAAACGAAACGGCACACGTAAATGCGTCTGGCTTACTCCCTTTTAATTAGAACGTCAGTCGTTCCGCTGTCCTTCGCGTGTCACAACTCGCGACGAGAATGGTTCTACTCCTCTCTTTCTCTCTTCAGGGTAAATACACGGACGATTCTGAATGCTTTCGATTAAATTATTTAGATGTTTGATAAGTTTCTATTTCAGGATTGTCATCGGGAATTGAATTTTCCTTCATATTTACCAACGATTCGTGAAGCTTGGTTACTCGATAGAAAATTTCGGATAGTCAAATACGCAAAGTGCTACTCACAGAAGCGAATTTCGGATATTCACGGGTTACGAAACAACCGGAAGACAAATATCCTGAACGTGAACGAGCAATCCCCGATATCCCGGGTATCTTGCGCATAGCTGAACGGCTGTAAAGATGCTGCGATCGAACGACACGCGTGACGTACATTGTTTTAATTCGACTCGACGAATCCCGGGAATCTCATAGACGAATTCCACGCGATCTTATTGGAAATTATTTCGAAGAAAATCGCGCACGGCACGTGGACGACCGGACTTGGAGGATTTACCTTATGGTACTGGCAGAACGTCACGATTACGGGCAGACACACTCCCGGCGCTGGATTCTTCTCCTCTATCACTGCCGGAACTTGCTCCGTGAACGCGATCATGTTCGTGTAGATCGTTTTGTTCTCCAGTCGTATAATCGTCTCTGGATACGCTGTGTACACAATTTTATCGATTGAAATGGTTGAAATTACAATTTTGCAGTTGTAAATTCACGTTCATCTTGTTTGCATTTTGTTTACGTGGATGAATCGGAGAAGTTGCAAAGGAGGTCTACAAATAGAACCACCGATCGTTAAAGTTCTCGATAGGCTGTGACACCCTTCGAAGACCGGAAATTACTGTTTTAAGATTAACCTTTCACATTTCGTCGAGTAGTATTTTACCACGTACCCTTTGACCAACGCACGCCTAATGGATGCTGCAAGGAAAGTATTGTACGACACGGTTTTCATACGCTCGAGTGCCCTCTGTCATTGTGCCCCGGTATACGCGACACGTTACGAGGCACTCTTTCAGGAACTCTAGCGAAACGTGCAATTTTCTCTTCTCAGCGACGTTTTCTCCGAATAAACTCGAACTTCTCTCGGGAAGAAACTCTTTTTCCTTAAACCAACAAAATCCCACACTACACCGTTTCACTGTCGACCCTTCGTATGACACACGTGGCAAGAGGACAGAAGCGACGCGGTTTGAAATTACGATTAATTAACGGTGACACCAGCGGTAACACCAAAGGAAAAAGCCAATCGTACGTAGCAAACGACGGGTGCATTGGACAAAGTTGCACGCGAAGCCGGTGTTGATGTTTGAAAGCAAGTAGCACGCGGGAACTGGGAGCTCTATTGATCTTCTGCTACCACAAAGCTCTTCGTGCTACGTGCTCGTGCATTATACCACCTAACGTCGCCAACATTTACGTTTGTCACTGACGATCGCGCAATATCGTTCCTCTGACACGTTTCATCGACGATTCATTGCGATTAGCTCGCGCGGAATGGCGGTACGTCGTGGATAAATGGATGCACGATGCGTTTTAAGATTGATAAAATGGAACGCGTCTGCTTACTCTTGAAATAGACGGCCAGGCCTCCGGCGATGATCAACAACGCTACGGCGTTGAAGAATACCTGCATGAATCTGAACCGCAATCTTCTGGTGGTTACGTAATGGCTGCTGGACATGTCTCTGATGATCTGAAAGCAATTTGCAAGAGGTGATGTTAGAGTTGACGCCGACGATTTTTTTCTCCTCGGTAGAGTAAGCATTCTCACCATCGGAATATTAACGCAATTCCTTTTAGAGTAGTTACTATCTGCGAAATATGGTAGGACGTCAGTTAGCCGGCTTAACCGCGAAACGAACGACCTGGATAACTAGAGGCATTCACGATCGAGTACTTTATCAAGTCACTGAGACAGTGAACAATCGAAAAGAAGATTTTGTGAAAACGAAAAAGAATCGTAAGACGTGTATAAACGCTTGTTGTTGATAAATAGGAATCGAGATTCTACTGTAAATCACATTCGAGATTCTGTTCTAAAATTTATGTATTCTATATGCTAAAAAGATAGCAGATCGATCAAACAGCTCGACATAAGACCGCTAGGAGTCAAGAGTATATGAACCTTTTAACAAACCTATCTTCTAACCTGTCAACTACCTAGACCAAACAATTTTCCATCATCCATACAGCTCACTTTTCGCCTGTTCTCGTAGGAAAACAAGCTTCCACGTCCCCAGTCGGAATAGTACAGATTTTGATTCGCTCTGGGACAAGAGAAATACTAGCTCCACGGCTTACATAATCTCATGCCAGTGTATCGAGTGAATTGACGCAAATATTAGTCCCCGGTGTCAAGTCGACAACATCAACTCGCAACAGATTCCGTGTTTGAGAAGTCAACGCACCCTCGCTACGTGTTGGTACGCGATAGTCGACCCTTGGTCGGTCAATATCGATTATAATTCCCGCCCGGACCTATCACGTTGGCAAAGGACAAATTACGTTTGTCGTCAACCCGAACAGCCGAATTCTGTGTCCCTGGTCGACTTTGTTCGGCCATGGTTCCTATGAAATTTCCATTACTCTCGAGAAAAGCGAGCTCTCGAGTAACGCGACGATAATTTCATTGGCAAGTTCTTTGCGCTCTTCTCGTGACTTTTCAGTCTACTCGACGGGCGCAAAGGGGCCATTAGTACCAATTAAACAATGTAAATAATAATATCGAGGTACCTAATTTTATTACTATCTCCGAATCAACCTGTACCATAAATGAGAAGAAAGGATCGCATGAAGAAGTAACGTATCCGCGTGACTAACGCTGCAAGTAGTCGCAAGCGTCATTGATCAGACATGCCCCGGTCAGACGATTTCTATTTCCATATCTCTTTCGATTCACGAATCTCGGGTTTTATTTCCATTGAAACATCCCATAAACGAGATATCAAATTATACCGAAGCGATCGTTTTTAATAAAAGTGATCAACGAAACTCGCGCGAAACGAAAAAATAGGAACGAACGAGGCAATTAAAAGAACCAGCTGCGGACTCCATAAACGTTGCTTCACACCAGTCCTGGAAATTTCGCGTTTATTATCGCGTCCATTGCTATTTTCGGCGTTAATAACAGCCCGATGTTCGATACGAAATGATATTGGCCACGGCTCCATACAGGCTTCCGATATTACCACTATCGCACACATAATTCGGAAAGAACGAGCGAACGTTTCTCCAGTTCCGAACAAAAGGAATAAATGACGCGGATTATCGATCCCCATGGAAACGAGTAACGCGAGCCTCCAATTCGCGTTACATTCTGTCACAATGATCCTGAATATCCTTTGCAAGAACATCGCGAAATTTGAATTTTGCATCCCCAACTCGTAACCAGTGTTCCTACTAACTCATAGCCTGTGTTCCTAACTCGTAACCTGTGTTCCTAATTCGCAATCCGTCCCGAACTGTGTCCCGTCTTATCATCTCGACCATTTCTCGTCGAAAAAATCTTCGTATTTCGAAATAAAATTCCACGCATTCCCTATTTCAACGCGAGAGCCACGAAACGAGTACACGACTTCCCGTTTTCGATCGTTCCGCAATCCGGATCGATTCTCCGGGCGGATGGTCCATCTTCCGACCGACCAATTAAATCGAACCGACTTCAAACGTTTCCGGCTTTCTGCAACGTGTCAACAAGCTCGCTTTGCAGTCGACGTTGGCCTCCATATTCGTTCGCGCTCGGCCGAGCGCGCGAGCCTTCAGGAATCGCTTGACCCTTAATTCCGCGTCTATCTCTTCGTCTCCTTTCCACCCTTGCTCTTTCGCCAATCCCTCTCTCTCGCTCTTCCTCCGTCCTTTCCACGTTACGTAACAACGGCGTGGGAAACGAACGCAATCGATAAACGGCGAGCGCGAAAGAATTAATCGTGCCGTTTTCACCGTTACATAACGCCTTCGTTTCTGCGCATTGAAAAGCGTCCTAGGTCCGCTCACCTTGTGATGCAAGGAGCCGTTGTTGCCGCCGTGGACCCTGACGATCGCCTGCAGACTGGCCGGCGTGCTGGTCGACTTGGTGATGGTGCGACCCGACGAGTTGTCCGGCTCCGACACCATTGCTCTGTCTGAAAATTTCGTCCAAGAATTTCATTAACATTACCAGGATGGGAGGGTATATGGTCGTGGGCGAGCATCAGAAGTCGAGATACTTTTAACTTCGGATAATCGGTAGGCTGTATTCCAGTCACGTAGAAGCCTCGCGATCACTTGCTTTTGCAACAAACCAGTCGCCGGTGTAATCGAACAGCAGACGCAAGAGAAACGACAGTAAATGCGGGGATGATTAATCGAGATCGATTTTTTAAACCTGGGTCAGGGTAGGATGAAACACGTTTCAGCTGGCTGCAATTGAATCGTTGATCCCGCGTATCGCGGAAAAATTCACCGATACGGCTGAAATTTTTTGTAAAAGCGATGATATATTGGCACAGAGTCGAAACTAAGAGCAATCCCAACGTTGTTATCCGCAACACGAAAAGTTTCCCTTGGATGATTGATTCAATTGTTTCTGGCAAATTGGTAGACGCGTTAGTTTGGAAAATTCCGCGAATTTGTAACGTAACAGAAGGTAAACGATGCCAGACGTGAAGCTAAAACGTGTCACGTACTACTGACCATCAGTTACGAACCTCGATCCATCAACCATACTCGCCGCAAAATGTCTCGACCACAGGATCGGTAATATCACGGTCGAACACGTTTACCGAGCACAGAAATCGAAGAAGTATGTTTCTGGAAGTTCGACGCTTGCAGGATCTCGACAGGTGTAACAAAAGTTCAAATTTAATAAGCAAAACAGGAATCCGAATTAGTCCCCGTTACTAATGAAACGCCGAATAAAATCTAGATTTATTCCGTTTGCTACGATAACTATCCAACCCTTGTTTACCTGGAACCTTGCCGTATTTGTGAGGCAGAAGAGGAGCCTCCATGGTCTTGCTGGTGTAACTAGGCGAACTGGTCTGACTGAAACTGTCCGAGGAAACGTTGCTGTCCTGCCGGACGCTCATAGGTTTCGGCACAGAGCTCTGCGAGATCGCACTGAGGGGTGGTGGAAGGTTGGTCTGCGTTGCCTTCGGTAACTTCTCCAATTTCTCGTAGTTCTTCTTTTTCCTTAAATTGTGCTGTAAAATATTTCTGGCACTATCCATCTCTGCCTCGTATTTTCCGCGCAGTGCCGCTTCCGTGGATTTCTGCTCGGAATGCAGCCGTCTCTCTAGGTCCTGCGACGCTTTCTGCAACTCCTCGTACCTGATTTTAGTAAATGAAAAATGGTCTGAGCCAGCTTTCTCGCGCTTCTCTAAACTGAGCTTTAGAAAATATCGGTGAAAACCTTTCGCGAATTGTAGAGAAAAAAACCTCAGCAAATTTGGAATCCATCGTCAACGTTAGAAATTTTCCAAACTCGAAAAGAAACGTCTGGAAGAACTTACTTGCTGACTGGCCTTTCCTTGCAACCCCTCGGTTGGTCTTCCTCCTCGTGCAACCTTCTCTCGAGCTTCTTCGAAGCGGCCTGAAGCTCCTCGAACTTGCATCTCTTCTCCGCCTCGCGATGCGACCTCACCAGAGCTGCAAACTTCGTCTCGTCCTCCTGCGGTGTCTCCCTCCGCGGTGGGGCAATTTTCTCCAGAGACTTACCGTCTGCAGCTTCCTCGCAGATCTCCCTGTCACCCTTCTTCCTCGTCTTCGACTGAAGCCTGTCGAGCAAGCGAACGACCGAGCATCGTGAGTTAGAAGGCACGAAAAAGTTCGCGGAGAAGCATGTGGAATGGACGGTCGATTAAATTAGCCCCATAAGTTCCGTCGTCGTTTGATTTATTAAAAAAGTACACCATGGAGTTTTCCAAAGTGAAATTACCACCACGGAGATGTATGTTTCGGCACTCCTTTGATGTCTCTGCCACATTTAACCAGCCACTCTTCCCTCTTTGTTTTCTACGAAGTGTATGGGGGTTGAGGGATTCTAACACGAAGTTTGTAATAACGAAACAACGACCAAGGTGTTCACGGGAAACAGGTTTCTGTTAAACTTTTGTTTCCAGAATGGGAAGAATTCTAAATTAAAAGCTACGCAAACTCGTTACTTTTCCTTCCATTCAACCCCCCAGAGCTACCACTAATAGCTACGACTTTTAAAACTGTCAAACAATTTCGGATAATGTTAATTCCTCCTTTAAATCTTCCCAAACCCCATAAGGCTAATTGCTAGTTATATAACAAATTATCGCTGCACCTGAATTTTTTTTTCTCTTTGACAAACTTTCTGATCTCCTCTCAGGAATCTATCTGGTACCATGTAGGTACCATACATCTGAATATACGAAATGCTCCACGTCCACCGAATTGTAAAGTATCAGTCGACGTTCCCTCACAACCCAGGACGCTTTTCTCCTCCACCCGTGCACTAAAACGCATATGGCGAGCTAGCAGAGAATTACATAAGGCCGTTTACGAGCCCCGTTTCAACGAAACGTCTGCTCAAACTCGGAAATAGAGTCGAAGCTCACGCTTCGTTTAGCCCGTCGCGAACGTAATCGGCCATAGCTCTCTAATTCGTGTGCCAGAGACAAGCTAGCTATCCCTATACCACGCTCCACAGGACTCTTCTCTCCGCTCGAACGCTTCCGAACGGTCACCGCTAATCGTTGTTCGCGAGGAAAACTAATAGCTAATAGTCCTTGCCGGTATTTCGCTTTTTCCCCCGGAGAAAGTTCCCTCGCTGCGAAAACTCGCGTCGCGACGCGCGTGCAACGAAATTCCCTAACGCGATTTCGAAACACGGTGACATAGTTTAGGGTGAACCGACGTTACACAGGAAATTTCATTGGAGCCACGACTTTGACGCGAGGGTGGTTTAAAGGGAAGGGGGATCGGAGATGTGGGGTTTGGAATGGTTTCCCGGAATAATTGACTGATTCGATACAACAGGGATAATTTCGTAAAAGTTTGCGTGGGAATAGCCTCGATACCTGCCTGAAATTTAATTAATTTATCGCGGAATGTAAATTCTTCTCGATCGCAGTTGCACGATTTATTACGCTTCTATGAACTCTTGGTAAATCCTCTACCTCGATCAACCCTCCATTTTCTTCTTCATCCGCAAATTGTATTAGCTTCGCTTACCTGTTGTTCTGCACGTTCGCTCCCTGCCTCTGTCTGCCTTCTCTAACCGTCTGATGATCTTTGAACTTCGACTCGGCACTCTTCACGATCCTCTCGTGCAGCCTCTTCTCGAGATCTCGCGACGCCTTCTGCAGGTCTTCGAAACTCGTCTTCTCATTCGGCTTGGAGTCTTCCTCGAAATTCGCTTTGTCGAAGTCAGCCACGAAATCGTCCTCCTCATTAGCATCCAATGACTCCTTGCTGGTAAAGTTCAATGCATACTCCTGACTGCTGCACGATTGGTCCTGAGCCCTCGATGGACCTAGGTCGATTAGCTTCTGATTGTTCGAGTCGTGAGTCCAGGAAGAGGATAATATCGACGAGGACGGAGGAGTCGGGTCGCTGGCTTTCCGTCGATTCGTCTGACCCTCCTGCCTCGTCGGCAGCTGTATCGGGATCGGTTTCTCGTTTTTGCTTCGTTTCGGGATCGCTGGCGGCCGCAATGGTATCGGTGGCGGAGCTACCTGTGAGATCAACAAGTTCCTCGATAGAGTTCCCCTCGTGCTCGCTTTGTTCTACTCGATTGAACTGCTATCCCCTCGAGGATGCACATAGCGGAGAGGAAAAAGCTCCTTCTTTGACTCGCATGCAAAATAAAAGGAGAAGAAACTGGATAAACTTATTTTTTCCTCAGCTATATTTAACTTTCCTTTACCGATCGCTTCGAGTGTTCTTTCTTTCCTGAAGATCGTTGAAGGAACGAGCCTCGTGATGATAAGAATAAACATTGACGCTCGATTGCCCGATTTTGCCAAAAGAAGGGAAAGGAAGAGCGCAAAGAAAGGTGGAAAGCTGTTGCGTTAAAAGATACTTGCAACTAGACTAACACCATGAGCCCCCGTGTGTCCGTGTGTGCTGTGTGTTGATGATTGGGTGTGCGTGTGCTTAGAGTGACCATTGTCCCGGTGTCCAGACTCGTCTGTGCAAAGAACGAATTCAGCTTGATCCATTAAACCCTCGTTTGTCCGCTAATTACGTGGACCTGTTCAAGCAACGAGGAACGAGTTCTACGACGGGAACATGCCGGAGGACATTTTATTCCTCGTTGCTTCTACTAGATTTACTGCGACCATTTAAAACCTGCTTGCTGAGATTACGTCGTCGCTGTTCGCCTTTGCTTTGTTAATTCGCTAAGTGTCGGGACGTTAAACATTGCCGGGCAAAAAGTTCTATGGCTCGCCGTAATACCGACATGATAATATCCTCTCTAATTGCCTTTATAATCCATCCGAATTTTTTTAATCGCTCGTGAAATTTACCACTGCTGATGGAATACCGTAATTCGTTTCATCTGCAAAATTACTTCCCTATGTTCGACACAGGCGTACATGAAACGCGCTTGAAATCACAGCGAACGTTTAAATCCACAATTGATCCGCAAATTTTGCGTTACTTGAACACCGTTACCGAGAGATAGAAAGATAGAGCGAGATATACGGATAATGAGAAATTTTCGACAGAAATATTCGCCGAATTTCCGTCCGAATAAAACGGTCGGAGAAAGGTGTGAATTAAACCAGAATCGGGTATTAATTGGAACAGCGAAACTATTTAAACTTTTCTTACCGCAGGTGTGGCGGAATGGCGACGCGGTATCAGCGGTGGAGCACCACTTCCGGCGGACGGGGGTTCCGGAAGCAGGGACGTTCGAGCCGGTAACCCGACGCTGTGGATTCTACTCTGTCTGAAATTTTACGAGAAAATATTATCGCTGGGACATAAACGAGTCGGGGACAGATTTAAAAATGAATAATGGCCTTGCGCGCTCGCGTAAAGCCTCTTGCCACGAGCAGCAAGAACATACTCGGGAAGGCATAATTCTCAAAGATATCAATTGCTTATTGCCCGTGCGTCTTTGAAGGATCAGTGGCGCTAATTAGGCAGCTCGATATAACGAGAGTGCCCTTTTAACCGAGCGTGTCCTTTGTACGAAACGAACTGCTCGAGATCCAAGTCCATGGACGCAGAGAGTCATAGAAGCTCGAGATCCGGGATAATTAATACCTCGATTAATATCGAGGACGAGCTTGATACATCCAGTGTGGAGAACGTATTCAGAAGTTGGTAACGAGGACATTTGCAGTCGGTAGAATCGGACAATCAACGATCATTCTCACGGTCGCGCCGAGGCAAGCGAAAACTTTCGTTGTAACGTCGTTCTCGCGCTTTCTCCTTGAAACTTATTCCCCGTAATTAACGACGGAATGATCGCGAAGGAAGGGAAAGTGCGCGATTAAATATCCCGCTGCGTTTAGACCCAGCTTTCGATTACGAAGTAAGAAGATAGGCGGGAAAGTTTTCGTCTTACAGAGGCGATCTAATTCAATGAGCAAACGAATCAAGAGCGATCCAACTCTGGAAAGTTACCCCATTAAACGCGGGAAAATTTGAAAAAAGAAGAAAATTGCGAATCGTACCGACTTCCGCACAGTCCTCGACACCAACTGAATCAAGAGGGATTACTTTTTAATTACCTTGGCTGACGCGTGGGACTCGTATCGCCGCCATGTGCCTCCGTTCCAGACATTTTAAGCGCTGCAATCAACGAGGAGAAGACAATTCAGCATCGGCAAACGAGAGCACATACCGGAAATCGGGCCCGAGTTACAGCGAATCGAACCCGCGTGAAAATCAACCGATAAACCAACATGGCGTGCCGTCGATTCGACGCGCGCTTCCCCGAGACCGGTTAATTACCCGGCGCGATTGCACGAACCGCGTTTCCAATCGTTGCTGAAACTTCGGAAAACGCGATTCACCAAATAACTTCGAATTTAATCGGGAATTTATTCACGAAATGACAGTGGAACCATCGCGAACAGCGTATCGGAATAAACAAGCGGAATAAAGGAGAAAAAGGTCTGAATCATCACTCGCGTTACAGAAACGAGCCGAAGCAATCGATATAAATCCTAGTTTCCCGGCACAGCGGTTCTTTTCTTTTTCGAAAGATCAAAGGAAATCGAGCGAACAGAGAGAATGGATGAAAAGAAAAGAAAAAGGTCGACGCGGGTTAAAAATATGAGCCGAGTGCCATCGCGCAGAAGGATACAAGTGGGTCACATGGTTTGAAATAAGGGAAAAAAGAATGGAACGGAACGATGGACCGCTGGAGCTTGTCCGAGCAAACAGACGCTTCGCGCATGGTGACAGTGCCACTTCGGCTCACTATCAGACGAAAGCACTATTCAATTTCCTGCTATCTCATCGGCGTGTACACCCTTCCACGAGGGTTGGCCCTACCAGACTGCAGCCGGGGATCGATGTGCCGGAATCCACCCCCGCGCCATCGACAAAAGCACTCCGCGCCTCTCTGTAACACTTCCGTTTTAAATACGCGCCATATTCGCGTGCCCCCTTTGTTCCACGCTGTCCAGGCGGGCACGATTTTTCCATTCGGACAGCAATTTAAAGCGAAGGCTAATTCTAGTCCTTTCATAATCTATAATCCTCTCGTGTCCCGTCTCTCTCATCGTACTTCAATGGTGCTTGAGTTGTCCAGGTCGTAGAAAAAGAATTTTTTGTCGAAATGAAATTAATCGAGTGACTGGTAACGAGGTGTGAGCGTTCTGGCGCGAAAAATTGAAATAGTAATTAAAATCGCGAAGCAAGAAAAATTCTTTGGAGATCGGGATGATAGGATCCGAAGTAAGGATATCGTGGTGAAAAATCGTGGATTCTCGTGTTCCATATATATCCATGGTTGAAATGCCAGGCACATTGGTATACGAATCACGACGAAGAGCAAACTGTTACGTAAAGGAGAAGAATTCCAGACAGAAATCTCTCGTTCCTCGAACGGCTGTTCCAAACAACCCCTTTCCTCTACCTGCATCGTAAACCTCTGGGTCAAGACGATCCTGACCCACATGTGGCCCATTGAATAAGAATCGTCCTGACCTACATGCAGCTTGATAATCGATTTTTCCATCGAGACAATGATTCCGCGAGAGGGTTTAATCAGCGGAACGGTATCCATCGACGGAAACAAAAGATCGGATAGACATCTGTTGGCCTGTGCCAAGCCCGACACGTCGTTTCATTAACTTTCTAAGGAGATCTCGAGGAGCGTGAGGCAATTTCAACCTTCAGCTTCGTCGAAGAAACAGCGAGAATTAAAGAAAGGTCTCGGGGTCTACATTTTTCATTATACCGGCACTTTGCGCTTGTCGCCAACTTTATTGCACTTGTCTCGCGTGTCGTCGCGGAAGTATAAACAATTCGCGACAAACGCGCGAATTTCTTTGATATATTTTCACGAGTATGTCACAGGGATAACACGATTGAAATAAATTGCGAGTTTGAAACTTTACCGTTGTATCGAGTGTAGGCACAATGAGGATAATCAGCATTCTAAGCATCTCATTGACATTCTACGTCGACGGGAACGCAGTTGCAAAGATCAATTAAACTCGCGAGAAATTAACGCGCCGATTCAAAGACCTGTGCAATTTTTATCTAATTTTAGTTTCTACGATTTCTGGAAATTTTGTCACTGCAATTTATAGACAACTTAGATATACCACAAATTCGTTCTACTTCAAGAACATACTCTGATATCCCACGATATCCTTAAAATTTCTAAATTCTGCTTTGATTCTGTTTTTCCGCAAATTTTTCTCTCTTTCGGTATCACTTTTCCATAAAATATTTTTCCCTCGCTTCTTTATTATTCGAAAGGATTGACGTTGGAGGAAATGACCACAGAATTACCATCCACAAAGTGACAGCAACCCCAAGAGAGGCCCATGATAGTCACGTAGACGCCAAGAATGATTTTAGGAAAAGTGGCCATTGACTGACCACACAGGATAGAGGACATTGTCCACAAAGTAATTGGAGATCTCTCAGAGAGGTCCATGGTAGTGAGCCAGTAGCCAAGATCGATTTTCGAGGCAGTGACCACTGACTGACCACTAGTGACCCTTTAGTGGACATTGGCCACCTCGGATATTCAGTCAAGGGTAGTCGTAGTGTGTTGTGACCAGCTTTCGGACACTTTGGGCACGTGGAAAACCAAATGCTCAGAAATCGGATTCGAAACACCTGGTAAGAGACACCGAAGTTCACCCATCCTTCTCGCGAACCGCGTTAAGCGATATTTAATAACGTGACATACCAGCCATCATCAGCCTGATGCTCCTTGGTATCTTCACGCCCGAGTTGACGATCCTTTAACCTCTTTGCGATTTAAGGTTTCAATGGCGCGTGCCATAATCAACAGAGTCGGTCGCACCTCAAGCCACTACGTCCGAACGCGGCGAAGAATAGCACGTAACTGAGACAGAAGGACGTAGGCGAAAATTTTAAACACGAGCTTCGACCGTGTTGTTTACGCTGGGTCCCAACTACAGACTACGCCTCTCATCAATAATATTCGTGTTTCCACGATATTCTAGGCGAAGAAATCAATGCGGTATACAAACGTTTCCAACAGCGAAACCTATATTGAATTTTAAGCTATACGCAGAATTTAGGCAAGTCTTTAATTCGATATTTCCTTTTACTTTTAAAAGGAATGTTAAAAATTCGAACTCTCGACGACTCAGGAAATTTAAATCGGTATCCATTATTGGTTGAGACGACTTTCTCAAACTCGACTAGTATACTGATGCGACTCTCGAATCTACCGGTCCTTGCAGGATGGAAAAATGTAAATTTTGCGGGTCCATGGCGAATATCGAATTCGAATAATTCCACGAACCGCGGAATGAAATTGCCTGGGCCAATGAGAGAAAAAAGGAAATTACCGTGGCCCTGTGAGCGAATTTCAATGATAAAGGGAACGTAATATTCGACGACCTGGATCCACTATTCGCACAAGCATTGATATTCCCCAATTTCTTAGGCCTAGACGCCTAGTCTGAAGGAAGAAAATTTGATCTTCTCTGCGTCTAAAATAACAAAATCGATAGATCTCTTCGATTTACGAGACGAATATTTTCCTATTACTGTCCTACTTTCACTGATTTTATTATTAAGCAAATTACGCGAATCAGCTTTCCAAACGAACGTTTGGGAATAACTCCCTAAACAAAACTTTCGTAATACACGGTACAACTCCCGGTTCGTGCACGTAAGTTATGCAAGTAATCTCGTATGCTCGCTAATACTGTAAAGACAAAAGGACACGTGTGGCCAATTCGAGAAATCTGCATCGAAACTCGAAATTAACCGCAACTCAATTACCCACGTACAACTGGACATTAATTCTCAAGAAACAAAAATGGGATTAAGCGGAGCGTTAGTACTGGAAACCTGATAGAAACCTGGTCGCAAGTAGAAACAGACAGTTTGGTCAGACCAGCGCGACACAACCCTCTACGAACCGCCATTATTAATCAAACCCTGTCACTGTCTCTTAACAAACTAAAAACATATTTCACGATGTTAACGACTGGAGTATACCCCTGTACCCCGTGTACTTTCGATCAAAGGGACCCTCGATTCCACGCCACACTCTAAGTAATTAAAACGATCTTCCGACAAATCGGTCTCGCCAGCACCTCCGCCGCAACATCCAGTATGCACCCCTATCCACGGCCAAACGATTCCTTCGACACACGCGCGAACACGTCGTTGGTCACATGGAAAACTTGCCACAAACGAAAATACCAGAGACAGAAAACAAATTCTGTTCCAGTCGAGGGGAGGATTAATTCCTGCGTCAGTTCCGATGAATCCCGGAGTTCGCTGTTGACGCACCGATGGCTCCATGCTTTATCAAACGCTGAGAAACACCGAGTGTCAACGCGCGATTGTCAACTGGTCGAAGTTGGATTATCAGCGTCCCATCGCGGGAACGGTTTTCGGATTAGAGTGCCCGGCGAAACTTGGTATCGCGTTGCGGCGTATCGATCATTCGACAGGGCGGAAACGCTGAAAAGGAAATATCGATGGTCCGGAAAATCCGTTGCCGATCGAGAGTGTGCCTAGCTCGATCATGCCTTGCCATAGACCTCTCGTTTACCGTAGGCCCACGTCACTGCAGACTAATCGAATTCGGATGGATCGTTGCGCGCGGTGGCGGAATAGTCACCGGAAAAGATACAAAAGAGGACTACCAGGCTGCGCGAAAATCGAGAAGTCGTTTGTTCGCCGAATTTATATGGCCGATAGAATTTGTGGAGAAGTTGGTTTATTATTTAGTAAAGTATTCTTCGAGAGATAAAATCTATGGATTAACCCTTTGCACTCGAGAGGTGACTTTCAGTTACCGTTTCATAAAATTTGGAAGATGGATATTAATTAACCCTTTGCACTCGAGAGGTGACTCTCAGTCACCATTTGTTTTAATGCTATAACTTAAATAATGGATTATGATGATTACATTAAGAACATCGAAATGAAGTTATTCTATTCGTTCGTTTCTCACTCAAATCCACGATTTTCGTTTTGTAATTTTAGCATAAAGAGTATCAGTGAGCTTATAAAAATTCAAGAACAGCTACGAATTGCAATATTCACAACGAAGAAATCTTCGAGTACAAAGGGTTAATATATCAAATTTAATGCAATATAACAGTGTGCGAAGTATCGAAGTCAAATAATTCTACAATTCTATTATTGTAATTTCTACTCTTCTCTGGCCAAAAAATCGTCGAGTGCAAGGGGTTAATCAGTAGAGCGACTCTGTGATAAAGATTGGCTACCATTTGGTTGAAAATGGCATCCTGAATTTTGTTAAAGTAACCATGATACGCCTAAAGTACTTGAGAATTGCGTCGTGGACACTCAGGTGCTTGCAATCTTCGCATCCTGTGTGATCTATGAAAAGTTTGGAGATTTAAGCGGTTAAATCGGAAGATCTCAAACGACTAATTACGACTAACCGTTAAAATAATTCACCGAAGGAACCATGTACATCGTGAAACATTTGAAACGTGCAAGCTCCATCGCGAGGCTTGCAATGTTACTACAGATTCGAGAAGAGTGCCTCTTTCAAGTTGATCGCGTTATTTATTGGTAAAGCTTCGCGGAGGCCAGAAAGGCGATACGCAGTTGTACGACTTCACGGACGCTTTGTACTTGAAAACGTAATTTCGTGGATTCGTGTAATGGATCGTGGAGACTCGCGTGGAAATACCAGCGATCGAGAGGCTGGAAGTCCCGTCAAAGCAACCGATAAATGCCAGCCGCAGGAACGCGTAGGAACGGAACACAAGCGGAGCAGACCGAGGGCCAAGATTCCCAAAAGACGCTTCAGAATCTCGTTGTCTGATAATTGGCGTATCTCCGCGACGAAATCTCGAAACAACGAGGGGTCGAAGAGACGCGACGTCCCTGCGGAGCTTTTCCTCTCTTCTTTCCCTCTATTCCCCGATCTCTCCTCATTTCTGTCGTCGTCGACAGGCCGGATGTCGTGCGTTTGAAAAATTAATCTCGTTACTACGCTTGACACGCTGCTCGTTCGCCCGATCTTTACGAGACGTCGTTATATTATGTTAAAGTAACGAGCCGAGTAGGTGGCTGGCGAGATCGTCTCCATGAAACATGATATCAGGGTTGGTTGCGTAATTTGACGATATCCTTTTCATTACTTTCTTCCCATAAATACGTAAATTCTCCGTTTTGCAACTCGACAAATAGAGTAGAAATTCCGAATTATTGCTGTAAAGAGAAATTAATCATAGAGCTTTGAGGGATATCGCGATACCTCGAAACGACGAAATGAATAGAAATCAGAGACACGTAATTCCCACACTCGACAGGAGTGTCGTTCCTTACCGAAACGCCTGGAAAGAGGGGCCACAGAGATCGTAAATCATTTATCAAACGACACACGCAATACCTGTTGAACGTTTTAACGGATGCGGCGCATCGTTTGCCCGATTCGATTATTTTAATGCAATGAAAGCTCGATGGGTAACGGGATACACGAGCTAACGAGAGGCTCTTGTCCCTGTGAAGAGTCTCAGATGCTAAAACTCCGGTGCTACGTGTCCGACGAACGAATCCTCCAATCTCAATATTAAAATCCACTCGACCTCTCTGTGTAATATTCCAGTGTGCCTGGCCAGCGCGGGTTCGGTGTTTAAATAATCGATCAAGCTGCGCGTGTATTTTAACCTACTTCAATTATTCATCCGATGTTTAATTAGTACCGAGCCAGGATCGTTACTGCAACTGCCAATTCGAATCGAGGTTTTCGATTACGCGTTATAAACGTTTACTGCGCGTTTCGCTGATGAATCCGATGCTAATGACACGTGGTTATAATTACGCGATCACCAGCGTAAATCTGCGCGTCGATCTCATTAAAATAATCCGATTTCTTTACTTCTATCCCTTTATCCGAAAAGAGAGAAAGAATACGAAAATATTTAACGCGCGACATCAGAGAGAAATATTAAAATATAAAATACAGGCGAATTTTACGGTATCCAAAAAATTATTGACAGACGTATATTCGCGTTTCATCTCTTCAAAACAGGTTCCTGTGTCCGCCCCTGTTTCAAACAAAAGACTCTTTGTGCAACGTTCTATAGGATACCCTATAATGCATTCTGCTGTTTCCGTTACACCTACGTACTCGATTCTTTGAGAAATATTCTGCAAGAAAAATGAAATTCCTGGATCAAGTACAAATCACACAATCTCGCGAGATAAGCAATTCCTCGAGATAAAATGTAGCACACGCGAGCTCCCGCTCACAACGAGAGTCGACCTATCAACTCAGTCAGGTCTGACAAATTCGCCCGCGTTTCACTTGCCTGAGTCTGTCGAAATCGCGCGAGCCTTCGCTTCGGATCAAGACGTTCCAGCATTTACATGCAAATGCCGATTCGTCCGTTCTGCAGCCAGGTCCCGAAGCTTGTTTACCCATTTGTATCGTTGAACAGGCTCTATCGATCCCGAGGATCGACGTGCTTGTTCGGCTAACGGCCGTGCACGGCCGCGATTTGCATGCGATTAGGCATATGGAGCGCATCCGAAGAGAGAACGTGGCAACGAATTCTCGATCTTATCGCGCACGCCTCCATTTTCCCGTCCTCTTTCGTCGGTTTTCCCGGCCTCGTGAACACAGATCCGACCCGAAAATCCGGCCACGATAGGTGTATAGAGGTTCGCCACCGTTGTACCGGCAGATCCCGTAAATCCTCCGAGCCCTGGGGCTGTATGCGAACTACAATGGACAGCCTTAGCGTGGAATACGCTGAAAAATCCATATCGACCCGTGGAACCGGTAAAGACGCCGGGTTTGCTCTCAATTGGCGTCGATATCTCGAATTCGACTAAGGTTTCCGGACATTTCTTTCCTTTTTCTTTCTTTATCTTGTTTCGAAGAGAAAAATACACGATTGGACATGAAATCAGGATACCGCGTTTAAAGCAGATTTTAATACCATTTGCGAAAGAAGGGACGAAAAAGGGGAATGTAGGTAAACGTAAGCTTCGGGATTAAGGAATATTTAATATCCGGGTTTAAAATACTGGCGCACCGGTGTTTATGGTATATTCGAGGCAGGATATTTTCCCTGGAATATGAAAATTCTTTGCGTCTTTCATATTTTTAGATCGATATTAAGTTCCATCGCGATAGAAATTATCGGAAAAGTCGATTCGGACAGCGACGAAGAATTTATCTACGGATAATACGGAAATACGTAGCGATGTTTCGACCAGTCTCGTACCGAGTGAAACGCTGTTAAGTAGCTTCATTACTATTCCACGAACTATTGTCAAGAAGCTCGATCCACGCTCTCGATCATGCCTAGCACAGCACCAGTCGAAACGTCGAGAACCGCTCGTGAAGCAAATAAACTTTCAAGCATCGCTGATGGGAAACTAGCAAGGGGAACTCGAGTGGATTCCCCTTATGTCAGAGATATTAACCGAATTACTACTTGCTCTCGGAAGAAGCAATCACCACTGTTTGCGCAACCCAAATTTACTGATTCTCCGTACGAAAAGCAAGCGTGTTTAAGATTTACTTATTACGAACTGCAAATACTAATACAAATACATAAACATATACATATATTAGTAGAGACCCGAGGAATTTATTCCGAATATATTCAACCATTTTAGGAGTCTATGCATTAAATCAAAAATAAATTAAATATTTTACGAGTCTATGAAGCCTTACTATGCGAAAACTGTTTTATATAGAAAGATATAAATTCAGGAGAGTAGAAATCAGGAGAACTGTATTAAGCTTCCATTATTAACTAGCGTTGCTCTCTTCTTAAGACACAGACGCTCGTTAATATTCCAACATAGAATAATAATTCCCCTGAAAAATTCCTCGTCGAATCTGCTTGCTTGAATTTCCACCATAACGCTACGAAGTATCTTAACTTCTAAATTACCTTAAATCCCCTCAGAAATAATCACTCGCTAAAACGAATTCTATTTTATGCTGTTCCGAATACATCTCTCGAGCTTTGACATTCTATGCAGAACGAGGAAGAAAAGGCGTAAATTTGGGAAAAACGAAAGACTGTCAGTGACTGACGATTTCGTAGGAGAGGACGCGGTCGCGGCAGATAGAAAATAAAGCCGACGCTTTCCGGCAGAGCCATAAATCAACGACCGTTCGCCGGGTCATAAATCAGGCTACAACTTTTCATATTTATTTCACGGTCCACACTGATCGGTCATGCATGGACATCGTGACACGTGGACCGACCTCCGCTTCCTGACAGCCTATTTTCGCCCGAGTGTCACCGGAATTTGCAATCGGTGACGCCATCCACCGATCGGCCGCGCAAAAGGAGCGCAAACAAACGACCCGTAGGCTTATTTGCTTTTTATTTCGCGTCCACCGAATTCGTGCTTCGGCATTTCTGTGTCGGCGCTTCCCTACAACCGCGATCGGTTTCAATCTTGGAAATCGGTGACGCGTGACGAGCGAGAACGCGAATTTTTCACAGATATACCGACGCAAATTAAAACACAAAGCAACGATTTGCAAATTTTTGCGTACACTTTATCTTCCGCGATGCACCGTTTTGAATTAAAAATAGGCTCTACGAAAAAAGGAAATACTCTCACTCTTCGTCCCACTTTCATTTTATTTTGTAACTTTCGTTGGTATCAGTATGTCACTATCAACATGTCAAGTGGAACTTTCGAATCTCAAAAAATTCTAAACGGAAGACTCCCTGAACAAAGAAATTTCAAATCCTTTTATTCGTCTTGTTCCTAATTTCTGTGCCTTTTTGAATATAAAAATTCGTAGTATGTTGCTTGTGTATCGATCTATAGCTAACAAAGGATTGAATTTAAGAAACCCGAGAATATAATTCTGTCCACGATTTAAAGGAAATTTAAGGAAGTGCACAATGAAATTTAAAGATGTTTCGACCAACAAGGATCCAGAGCTTCGACGCTAAGTTCCACGGATATTATCGATTCTCTTCTCGTAAAATATGGCACGGCGTTGTCTTACATGCTCGTAGACGTGGAGCTTTGAGGTGTCGGGGTGCAAGAAACGACGGGGAAAAAATTTTACGAGATCGAACCACCCGCGGGAGCCATAACTTTCGCGCGATCGATCCTCCATATTTCTTTAATCCGAGCCGTAACGACGATCTTGTCGCACGCGCTGCAACGACGACCAAGGTGGAGAAAAGCTGAGCGAAAATCGACCATTTCCGAATAAATTCCAGGTTGCAGAAATTCCAGGGTTCCTGGCTACACCGTTTATTTACGAGAAATTCAAGGAAGATTTTGCAACCCGGAAGATTCCTCCTGAATTTCGAGAATGCCACTGGCTTTGTTTCTCTTGTGCATAATTACATTATTCTACGAGTTTTCGTAAAGGTAAAATAAAAATATCGTCGATATTACATGGGGGAAACAGAGGCTCTTCGATCACGGTGGAATTCCTCGCAGTAACTAGGAAATTCTTAAAAGACTGGTTTCGGACGCACAACGTTTCCAAAGAAATCCGCGTGAGAAGCCTCGTTTACTTGTGAAAAGTAGCCTGACTTGAAAACAGAGGAAAAGAGCCATCCTTCTGTGCTGCAGAAATGAAATCCAAGCTGCAACCGATACCCCTGCCTCGAGTTTCCTGCGACGAACCGTCACAGCCATCTTGACGTCGTTATCTCGTGGAACTTTTCACGAAATCGATTTAAAATACGAGATAAGGCTTATGAAACGATTCCTGAGTAAATGTCACGAATTTCCTGGCATCTAGAGTTCCGGGGACAATCTCGAAAGACGATAGAAATCGACACCGTTTCGTCGCGGCGCACCAGTAGTACAGGTCAAGCAAGTAGTAAAGATTTATTTCGCCGCGACCTGGGGTTCAAACGAGCAGAGTCACAGAGCTGTCCGATAGATCGACGAGTGCATTAGTAATTCGTAGTGTCGGTGTGCGAAGAAAGAAAGGGACATCCGATACATTTGATCGAGCTCGTGAAAGGGCACATCCCTCGAATAGCCGGTAATATCCGTTCCCGTATCTAGACCCGCCATTTTATAATGCAACCCACATAATGTCGCGCGACCTTTCAGTCCATAGGCTTTTTTCTTTCTGTATTAAACGACCACCAACGGCAGGCCAAAAACGTGCCCTTTCTCGTCTCTTTACGCTTGGCTATCCTTGACCCCAGGGCCATTATGCAAAATCATTTCATCGTTTCTTTTCACCCGGACCGGAGGCTTTCATCAACAAGTGCGAGAGTGTATAATATCAACCAGGAACATGAATCGGCAGGAATAATCCGCAAGGATCATCGGGGAGTCCCGGAAGCTTGCTCATAAATCGGAAAAATCGCGATTCAACGAATCTAAGCTCAACGCGAAAGTTAGGAACGCGTGAAACGGAGTGCGAGAGATCGAATTAAACCTCGGCGACTCGAATTGTCGCCCGCAGGCTTTCTGCAATGTTGAGAAAAAAAAAGAACAGCTCTTACGACTCGAACAATCTTCCTTAACTTCAACTTCTCACTTAGAGCAAGTTCGCCAGATGCTCAGCTCGGCGCGAGCTGTAGACTCGAGGCTGAACGCTCGCAGTCGTAACTCGATTAAGGAGCAGAAGAAAACGGAATTACGGAAATGTAAGAAAGAACTCGTCCTTCTTTGCCTCGAGAATTTCTCCTCGTGCCGATTATAAAGCTATTAATATTTGCAGCCGCGCGTCCTTGTAATTTCGCCTGCATGATCGACGAGCTTCGAGGAACACGTAGGGGGAAGTCGACTCGTCACATCGCCGAGTACCGGACCCTGCGTCTGACGTTCTTGTCATTCCATTTGATGACATTCCTGAAAAGTGTAACGTCGAAGCTCCTCGGCCTCCCGATATTCGCCGATATTACGTAGCACGCCGATGGTTACGTAATTCTACACGAGCATCGAGGTGAGGATGACATTACGCTTTGACATCCTTTCGTAATTTTTCTCCTGATATCCTGCCGATCAAATCAACGGCTCCTCGATTTCCGGACGAATCTTTGCGTCATTTTTCATCTTCGCTTCTCCACTCTGAGAATTTCTCGGACACCTCGAGAAGGAGAAAAAATGGCGGGTGGCTTTCCGAAAGCACGCACGATTTTTTTTGGCAGATCAATTTGGCAGATTGGCGGAACGGTCGGACTAATTTTTACGGCCATCCGTGGATCTATACTGATATTTTGCTGTAATGCACGATACCAATGTGTCGGCGATAATGTTTCCTCCATTGTCCGACTTTCCATTAGACAGTACGCGATTTGCATGGAACCAAATCTCCAAAATCTACATTCCCCTGGTAATCTCCGTTCGGTATATCAGCGGCTGTGAATTAACTAATATACGAGACTGGTAGGATATGCTCGCAAACGTTCATACGTTTGCCTTGTTACGGAAAGATTACCCGCCGAGCTGTGCTTCGAACGGAATAATAAGATTAACTTGTGCACGAGAATGTGTATTTCTCTCGCTTAATTGATGTTCCTCGCACGTAAAACGAGTCATTCCGAATTTCATCGCGTTCAAAGTTATCCACGTTCATAACATCACAGCGTAATCACAATTTCGATGAAACGGAAAAAAAATGAAGGTAAAAAATAATTTGGAAAAAATATCGAGTGGCGGTAGACAGTTTTGGTGGCAGGAGAAAATAACGAGACGGTATCTCGATGCATAGACACGCAGTTACGTTAACGATATTTTTGTACAGCTTGCGAAAAATTGCTCGGTGGATCGTGCGTAAAAAAAATATTTTAAATCGATGAACGTCGATGACAGAAATCGAGGTAAAAATAGCGTAGAAGGTAAAAACGGACTAACAAGGAAAAAATATGTGCGCGAGGTAAATTGTATATCTCGGTTGAGGCATGTAAGAGTTCGCGTTTGTCGTTCAAATGCATTTCTCATGAGGTAATAATTGTTCCGCAAGTATTCGGTTCGTTTAAATGTTGCACGCGAAATTGCCGGCTCGAATGCAGTGCATGATTCGGTTTAATTGGCAACCAGTCGATTTCGGCATGTATAACCTGCTGTTTCCGAGAAATTCAGAAATAACTTCCACATCTGCATGGCGAGTTTCGCTAATTGTTACTGATTTTCAATGGTTTCGCCGCTACCATACGATCCCGTGCCTACGGAAAACCGAAACCTGGCAAGATACAAACGCTGTGTGACCTATTAATCTGAGCAACGTTACCCTTTTAACGAGAGATTCGCAATTTCGCGAATCCTTACAAAGAGATCGTCCTCTATTCTCATCCCCTGAAGTCGCTTAGAGACACGTATACCATAGGCCCCAAACGCAATTAAATCGCGAACAACCGGGATATCAAACGTAATGGGTGAAATGCTCGTTCGACGAATGTTCAATTAACTTGGAAAAGATATAAACTAGGACTTACGAGAATGTCAAGGACGATACCTGATTCCCGATCCTTCAAGATAGTCTCTTAGAGATGCCAGCGATCAGGATTCGTAGCTGCGAGTCGCAGGGGTAGTGTCGTCTGCGCGCCACTCGAAAATGCTTTTCGTCCTGTCGATCGGATTTTCATTTTAGATTTCTGCCATGAAACGAACGCTGACGCATCAACCAGCTGAGCAATCGAGCAGCTTCTCGATCCATTCCCCCAGCTGCGCGCAAGCTCGATCTTCATCGAACAAGGACCCTACGCATCCTATCGTTTCGCGGCTCGACTCGATCCTCCCGGTGCTAGATCTTCCTCTTTCAGACTTGAAAACATCCAGCGATTCTTCTGCACAGATACAAACGTTCAATCTCGGTCAGAAGGAACCTGTTGTCGTTCACGATCCTCTTTGCAATTTACCTATGACGTGTGACCTCTTCCTACTCCGATCTTCACCCTTTCGTTCCCTCTCGATCCACGCTCCTCTCGATCTCTCCGAACGATCGATGTTATCGTCGGATATCCCGCTGCCTCTCGCAAATTACCCGAAATCGGCTTCTCTGGCACCAGAACGCTCAAAACACCCTCCGATCTTGACCAAGACCCTCGCAGTCTTGCGTAAATCGAGAATCGTTCCTCTTCGGAGCACACGTGGAACGAACGTGCGTACTACGTGCGTGGGTGGTAGCGTACTACTGAGTTTCACGCTCACGAAAAGCCAATCTCGACTCACCCCCACTCGCGCCGCATCTGAACACCCTTCCAACCCCTGTCGTCTTCGCCCCCTCTTGGCCGCTCGGCAGCCCGAGCGAGCCCTCTCCTCAAAACGAGTTTGCGCCCCTGCCAGACGCCTCGTCTCCCTCTTTCACTTTCCGCTCGTCCCTTTCTTGCCTTCCCATCGGCCCGATCGGACCGCAGACAATGACACGATGACGATTCCGCGGAGACCCGACAGGGCTAACACCGCTCCCGAAGATCGTTTCGGTTCCGCGAGGATAGGAAAGGATCGCAGTATCCCTTTGCCATAAAGGAATTTCCTTTATCGCGATAAGGCAAAGGGAGGGGAAGGTGAAGGAATTTTTCTTGGCTTCTGTGATTCGATTTTTGACAAAAGACACGGGGTGTTTCTTAGCTCTCTTTTCTTTCCTTTGCGACTTCCAAGAATCTCTTTTAATCTTCTCTCGCGACATAAGTAAATTAATTACCGAAGTTCCACATCGAAAAATATATTATACTCTCTGACGGTGTAACGAAGAAACGAAACAACGGAGGTGAAGCAATTTAAAGAAGAAATCACTGGTTCTAACCGAGCGGAAATCACTGCCTTAGAATAAGCAAGGAATCGAATTGACGATGAAGGACCGTTCTCGAAACGATAACAGAATTATCGCGAGCATTGAAAGGATCCTATCTACATTCGATAATGTCGATCGTAATTAAATCTTCCAGCTATCTATCGCCTCATTTCCACGGGACGTTGACGGATTTTTGACGGAGCTCAGGGTGGAATCAATGAACCTTGATGCCGGTACTCTTCGCAGGCTCGAGCCACGATTAGATGGCCCGTCGATAAGCTTATCACTGAGAAGTAAATCACGATCTCTCAGGGAAGTTTAAAGAGCCTTTGTTTCCCTTTTTGCGATCTTTTCTCTCCTTAACCGTCCCGATCGACGACCTCCGCGAATTTTAAGATCCTCCTGGTCGTGGAGGATCCCTCTCGTAGGATGGAAACGGGTGAAGAACGACGTGGCTGCTAGACGGTGAAAGTCGAGGATGAAATGCTATAGCAAACGAGCCAGGGGAGTGGAGTGAAAGGAAAAGATAAAAGGACGGCGACAAACGATCCTTCCCTAAACGTAATTTACAAAGGCTAGAGAGAAATAAATGTTCCTCCAGGATGGTGACAAATTCTGACGTTGGAGGTATGTACCTTCTAATCGTCAGCCGAGTTCACTGGCGAAAACTGTCTAATGAAATCTTTCACTTATTACGCTGAGAAATTTGTTAAAGGAGAATTCAGTGAAACGGGTCAATAATAACGTCTGCCTCGAGAAATATTCAACGCGTGTGACACGGATGCGGGAGAAATGAGTTTGGGAAGAAATACGACGAAGAAAGAAAGTCTTAGGAAGGGTAATTCTTGCTGACTGATTCTTCAAATGAGCTCTGCAACGAGGAAACACCCCGAGGAGAGAGCGAATTATCGAGGAGGTTGCTAAACGTAAAGCGCGAGTTCGCGAAATTCTAAACTCTTCCCACACCCGTAATTATCGGAGTTGCCTACGTCTAACATAGATTTAAAAGAAGAAATTCACCAATTATAATATGAATAAAGTTCCTTTATTATATTTCATATAATCCGCCCGGAATAGAAGGGACTCTGCGTCTTTTTGCCCCATTTGATGGAATCAAAGATGTGACCAAATTTCCGACCGTTCCAGATCCACCATGGAGACGCTAACAGCCCCATCTACCCGAGCCATAACTATACAAAAGAAGGAAATACTCGACTCATGAATTCGCGAAGCGTTCCCCGATCCGGATCCAGCCCGGTTCCTCTTCCCTGTGCAGACGCACGGGATTCAGGGATCGGTCGAGACCAGACGACGACACCGAACTTTTATTTGGCTAGACTGGATGGCGCCCTGGCTCCAAGTTCTGGCCGTTACAGCGAAAGGGAGTCAGCCAGGGGCAGAGTTATGTACGCTAGAGGGAGAACGGAAGCGAACGAGAAGGGATCAACTGGGACAGATAAAACATTTATCGTGCGTAGGGGTGAGCAATCGGCGACGACAAATGCACACGCGTCGATGAACCAGACAGAAGGAGTCGTGAAATCGTGTACTCGGGCGAATGAGTCACTTAAGGTAAGCCAGTTGTGCAAATTTGCAGACATCCATGCGTAGGCATTTGCAATTTTTCCGACCCGTAATTACCATCAAATTTATTTCTTCGACACATCGATTTTCATAGCGTTTATGGTTTCAAAGTCCAGCAGACTCTCACTCGAAGCGAAAAAATCGGAGAAAAGTAGAAACTTTTTTAATCCTCGTTCAAATACATCGAATATATGAGCTCGAGGAGACGAGGAAACGAGCAAATTACATATGCAAATTGGCGGAGGAATTGAGAGGAATTTTTTTCATTACCGAGGAATGTAGACTTGTCCATATCGCTTTTTAATTGCATATTCATCGAGTTCGTTAATTGTCCACGTGCATGCAATACGAGACGAACAAACTCTACGTTTATGCGTGTACGGAAGGCGAGCAATGCGGATGCTCTTTCGCTAATGAATTCATGAAATCAACGTGAAATCAAACAGCATCGAATCCATCTTGATGACAATTGTCTCCTCCCAATTTACCTGTATAACCTTGAGAAAACTTACAAAAATGTCTGATGATAAAGAAAAGTGGAATAGATCTATGAAACGATCGGGCTAATCGCTAATTCTTTCTTTCTTCTTCCTAGATTGAAGATCACAAGAACCAACGTTCACGAAAACAGTCCCGATCGCGTTTTACTGTGTGCACGAAGACAAAGGCAAAAAGTTAACGAGATTATCGAAAAAGACATATATATATATGATAAAGATATATATTCAAGGGGTGAAGAAAGGAAAAACGCGATGAGGCGTGGAGAAAAACCGGACTGCGACGGTACATATCGACCCATCGCGAATCGGCACGCGAGCATCCGCATTTCCATTCAGACGGCAGATTACGTCGCGTTATGTTGCGTAACGTCGATGTAAATTTCATTATCGTTGACGAGAACGGGGTTAAACGACGCCTCGTGCGCCGACAAACACACGTGTGAACAAACATAAACGTAGGAACCTGCTATTGTGACATACGATGCGGATTAGCGAGTAATTTCTGCGATGAATTCGAGCAGCTGACATAGTTCCGCGAATATGTTACGAGCGTTTAGCGGCCTGTCTCCTTTATTTTTGTACTTCAACCCTTTGGGGCTATCGGGGCTGAAATTCACCAATAATCCATTACATATCGCTTAATACATAAAAATGTGATAACAAAATCTTTAAGGAATTTTTAAGGAATTTTCAACAAATTTTTAAGGAGTTCTACAGTATCCATATAAATGGCGACATTGAAGTGAAGCGAAGAATTGCAAGCCTAAAATGCAATCCCGACTGAAGACAAAGCTCCAGGGCAGCCTCGTTTCTCTCGAGGAATTAAGAGATCGGTCTTCCAGAATAGATGATAATACGCTCGTGAAAAAATTCATCGAAGCGAGAATCGAAGTTCGAGATATACACACACGTACACGAGGGAGCCCATCGACAGATTTGAACGCAAGAAGAAGAAATGCCCGGAAGATCCTCCTCGCGAGATCGTATCAGGGGTGCACACACAGGATCCGCCTGTAGGTGCAACTGGAACGGATATATAGACCAGGCGAGCTGCTTCCAGCAGCGGAGATAATTCGAGGCTGCTTTTGTGCCCGGAATGGGTATAAATTGAAGCAACCTATCGGAAAGGGAACGCCGGTGGATCAATGCCAGGAGCTCGCTTCATCGAAAATCGCGCAGAGAAAGATTCGAGCTTTCGAGCCCCTCTTTTAATTTCATTCCTCATTGTCTCTTGCTCGCGCGTTCACGAAAAATCGACGGATCAGTGCAGGCAATTTCAAGTCTCTCTGTCCACCAGCATCGACCGTATATCGGCGGCCATGCCGGAATTCCCGCTGACAACCGCGTTATACTCGACCGATTTTCTTTCATTCTCGATCTCGATGGAACTCGTTCCTGGACTGACGTTTAATACACGCCGCGATCCTCGCGGTAAATTAACTAGAGCAAATTACACCAGGGTTGAAATCGAGATTTAATAGCCGAAAGTGGAAGTGCTTGTTGAATTTCGGCTTGAGGATGAACCACAGACCGGCACTCGAGTAATTAGGCGATCGTCAATCTCGACCTACTTTTTCGCGATTCTTGAGAAGTGTCGGGATATTTGCGAAGCTTCTATCGATAAATCCAGACTATCAGGGGTACCATGCCTTCCGGTTTCGTTAATTCGACGGAAAAATCTGAGAGGGAGACAGAAAATAATCCGGAATACGAGGCTGAGACGTCGAAGACAGAGAGTCGACGAAATCTTGGAGGAAAGGTGGAAAACGGGGGTAGAAGTATCGGCGGACAATAATTTAATGGGACCGAAGTCACAAGCACGCGTGATCGATAAACAGAGACCAGCAGCTTCTCCCGTTTGTTTGCGATCAAACAGGGATGATAATTTCACGTCGATCCATTAAGTTAGTTAATTAAGCGAACGCGTTTCGCCGCGGCGGATCGCTTAACGAGTTGCTGCTCCGTTGATCGATTCATTAATTCGCGACGCTGCCGGATAAGCCGTGCGCGAGGAACCCTGGCCAGTTGAAAATTCCCTAATCCTCGGTGTGCTCGCCAAATAAATCAGACACCGCGATAGAGACGCTGGTAAGTTTTCGAGGAAATTTAGACAGTGTGGAAATATCAAATAAACTAATAAACTAATCAGCGAACTAGCTTTGTTGACCATTGTAAACACAACCATTGTTAGAAACAAGATATGGACTACGATGATTGCTAGTTTAATTGATATGCCTACGTAAATTATGTCTAAAGTCTAAACAACATAAATTTCAAGAAGATCCCTTACCGATCTCTCCTCCCTAATTTAACAGATGCAAATCTACAATACAACGTTAAGATCGCAGCCAATTAGCTCGTATTACTTGCTATATCATTCATAATTGTATCATATTTATTAATTATGTATGATATAACTATAGTGATACAATTAGAAATTATATGTCAAATAATACCGATTGCCCAGGTCTCACCACGAGGAGGTGCTGCGAATGGAGACCCACCCTATCCACGTCCCATCCTCCCTCCATTCGCGGAAAAATTTAACAACATTCGGATAAATTCCTTTTTGATGGACGTTTGCAAAACGTTCAATCTTTGATCGCTGTGCAAAACAATGACAAAAAGGATTTAGAAGAAAAATCGACGCGAGAAGCTAAACCTGAAAATAAAAGATGAATTTCATGACTTAAGCTAACAAGAAACATCCGTTGTTTGTTAAGAAATTTTATTTACAATTTATTTAAAATTATTTGTTTTCATGGGTGAAAAATTAATACAAAATACAAAGTAGATTGAAAAAACAATTATTAATTACAGGCGGGATCGAAACTCCGGGTCACCAGCGTGGGAATTTTCGGATGTCATCATTAGTCCACAACGGTACTTGACAGTTATTCGAAATAAATCTGTAATTAATGCAATAATAAAACTTTAATCATACTTGCTTAAGAGTAGTTGCCCTTATGATGATATATTTCCTTGAATTGCATGATGAAATCTACAAACCTGCAAAGTTTCAACTAAATCCATGACCCGAAGAACTTGCACTCTCCTTGCTAGTTTAAAAATATTTTACCCAGCTAACAATTCAATTCATCCTAACTAACAAATATCTAAAGGTTATAATTAACAATACCTAGATAAATATTTAATTGTAACGAAGAAACAGGAAAATGCCATGTGACTGCTTTCTATCAGTGGTCCATAAGAGTTCCTGAAACAAATTTTGTAAATCTTACCCATATAAAAATTCCAATTAATTTTTATACATCATAATATATGTGTATAAAACCTGAGGGATGACGTTTATATACTTCCTAGCCACAAGAAATATAGAAATACTTCCTATCCATCAAAAATATAGAAATACTTCCTATCCATCAGAAATATAGAAATACTTCCTATCTATCAGAAATATAGAAATACTTTCTATCTATCAGAAATATAGAAATACCTCTTATCTATCAGATATATAGAAATACCTCTTTTCCATCAGAAATATACGTGGTATTGCGAGCTTGGAAGAACTCTAGCAAAGGAAATAGTATTAAGAGCGGAATCGGGTTCGGCTCGGGCGTTCGGAATGATATCTGGAGTGCGTGCGGACGGACCAGTGACCGCGTGCAAGGATTGTACAGATGAGATATTTATGACCGAATCGAGTGCAAGCAATGGACGAAAGTCTAGGAATGAGTGTCTGAAGAACCTGGCCCACCAAGTGCGAGGTCGCATGGGAAATGAGTGATCAACGAAGACAGCTTGTGTATGAAAAGAGGGAGTTTAAATAAGGGTGCAAGGGCGCGGACGAGGCAGAATGCGTGCAAAATCATAGTGAGTAAAGAATCGTGTGTTTGAGAGTTAGAATTGAGAGAAACATAATGTAATATTAGAGTTTAAATAAATCTGTTTGTTATTAAAAAGGAGTCGTTGTTTATTAAACGAGAAATACATTCCATCTACATAAAGGACTAAAGATTTGATTTGGAAATCTACCGAAATAAACATCTAAATCTTAAAAGGAATAGAGAAGGGATGTGAGAGTTACATGGGATTTGAATCTCGCATTACCTCCGCAGGCCTCACAATGGTTCCTGAAACACATCAGACTACAGAAAAATTAGTAAAATTATAATGAAATGTAATTATATATAGTAATTAATGTGATGAAATTATAAATAAATAAATGAGACTCACATACCACTATACTTTAAGTTATTTCCTTTCACGTATATTATTCCACTTCTGAACCACTGATACACTTACATAAACTTCAATATTTTAAATGCTATCAAATATAGCCATACAAATTATAAATTAATAAATCTGAAACTGAAAAACTGAAGATACAACGGTAAAAAAATTATTATAATAATGAAAAGTCCCCATACGATCCCAAGACATGAATTTTGAAAAAAAAAAAGAAAAAAATTATTGGAAACAGACAAATATATTATACAGCAGTGTTTTTATTAACAAACATTTCTGTAATAAAGGGCGCTGAAAAAAAACACAATGGTAGCCAGAAGGGCCACCGAAACAAAAATTTTCACTCAATGTAAACCCGAGTAACAAACCGTGAGTGAAATATTCCAAATTTCGCAACGCTAATTTATTAAATCTATTACAAAAATTTACAAAATCAAACGCGAAGAGTGCTTCATAATATTTGCTATAAAAATTAAGTTACCATTTACAAAAAGTTAATAAAAAAACAATACAAAAAAAAAGAAAATGGCAGATAACTCCCGAAAGTAATCATAATAAGATGTATTAATTATAAACGCAACACTAATAAATACTAATTTATGCACTCATATGCAAAAATACGCAACACTAATAGCGAAGAAGTATGGGCAGCCATGATCCAGGCTGCTGATATGTGATCACCCATGTACAGCTCTATAGCTGCAACAGGTGATTCTCAGGAACAGGAGTATACTTCCACAGTCCCAGTGAAAGAATTTTGGGCATTACGTATTCGCAACACTACTTGAAAAAACGCGATCATATATCAACGCAACGCTAATTATGAAGGTGGGTAATTAAAAAAAAAAAAAAAACGCGGTAAGGGTAAACGCAACGCTAATTCTTGAAATAAATTTAATAAAAAAACTAACTCTATAAGTACAAAAAGCTACTTTTAAAAAATTCCGATTGGTAAAAGTCGCAACACTATAAATTTAATAAGAAACAATAATTAAATATTATTAACAATAATAAAAAAGGGTATCAAAAACAATCGCGATCTTATCGTTCGCAACACTAAATCAAACGCGGTCATTGCTTCATCGCAACTCTAATTCAAACCGAAATCAACATTTGTTCGCAACTCTAATTCAAACCGAAATCAATATTTACTCGCAACTCTAATTAACATCGCGATTTCTGGTCTCCTCCGCAACTCTAACAAAAATCGCGAAATCTGGTCTCCTTCGCAACGCTAATTCAAACCGTGATTAATTATTCGCAACGCTATTTACAAAAATCGCGATTTGCCCAAAGCAGGATGATGGACCGATGTACATCGGCCAATAAACAAACTACTACTACTACTACATACTACTAAATAAGAGCATAGTGACAGAGTAGTAACAAGAATGATTCCCCATCCTTTGGATGGGAAATCATCCCTAGGCCGCCCTCTTCGTGACAGTTTGTCGGGCAGCCTCTTCTTCTTTCTTCGAGCGCTATGCCCGCTGAAACTTATATCTAGGCTCGAGATTCTCTAATCGAAAAAAAAAAAAAAAATGAATCGCGAAAGCTAAGCAAGACTCACATGGACAAGCAACGATCGGAATGATCATCGTTCGTGCACACGTGCAGAAACTCGAGCACATACGTTCGTTTCGGACAACACCATCGCGATCACGACCGCGACGAAAATTTGAAAAAATCGATAGGTAAAGCTAGTGACGAATGGCAACACCCAAACGTGCCAGCTTCACCGTCGACTATTCAAATTATATTTCCTGAAACAGGTTGTGCACGCGAAAACGCGCCTACCCGATCAGAGACTGTGCCAACCTGCCCGGCCCTACCTACTTATAATTAACAGACACACCAGAAGTATACTACCTACCTACCTAGCCCTATATTTAAAAAATAGCAAAATTCAAGCATTCCAACACACCACACTCCACGGTTCTCACACATACCACCCGGGCGCAAAGATCCTACACTACAGTAAGCGTCCCGGGACGCCCCCGACACCCGAGTTTGGCTACATACACACTCTAAATTTACGTACCATTTCCTGAAATCGGCTGACAATGGCTAGAGACCTTTGCGTAAAGCGCGAGTAAATCAGTTCCCGGAAAAAAATTTATAATCGCGAAAGTAAGAAAATTAGTAATATTACCGCGTTTATATTATCTATAATCCGCTGTATTTAATAACGGATTATGTTCTGCTATTGCGATTAATATTCACGAATTTTCAAAATTCATAAATATTTGGAAAAGCAAGGGAAGCAAATGCACGAACGACGTAATTCCACAACCTAACCACACGCACAATGTGGAAACTACGTCGTGCACGATACCCTAACTCATCGTCAGCCGCTAAAAAAATGATTACAAGCTTATGAATTATGGTCATCATGCCCATTGCCTTTCACCCACCCAAGAAGCACCGGGGCACGTGAGTGGGTTCCTGGCAACGAACACGGAAAGGGTTAAATCTGAAAATCCTGATCTAAAAACATGATTAGCTTATATACTGTTAATAAAACGGACTAACGTTCTTTCATTTTGTATTTTTTTAATTTATCTACAATGACTTTACTTTATAAAATTAACGAATTATTGAAATTTGAATATTGAAAAAAAATATTGATAATGAACAAGGAATTTATTCTTGAAAGCAAAGACAAAAACTCGATGGAATGAAATAATTGACTCTAATTTAAAAATTAATAAAAATAACCTCAGATGATTTTTTCCTCAAAGCACATTTTCGAAAATACCAAAATAGAATTCAAATTTATTGCTTTGATTCTAAAATCTATCTGTCGCGAAATGTTTTCTTGCACGTAATATCCAATACATTTTCGAACGAAAGGAAATTAATGCTAATATTAATATATTTCAAATTCAACTATCTATCATATAAAAGCCAAATAATTAAGTAATTCAACATTGCCAAAAAAAAAAACAAAAAACAAAAAATGGAATTGGCTTTTATTTATTAAAAAATAATGATAAGATATATAATCATTGTTGCTTAATTATAATTATAATTTTCATAATAACGAAGTCGAAGGGCATTCGACTTCTCCACTATAAAATATTCCAACATATCGTTATTCAATTATTTATTTCAATGTAAATTATTTACATTAACTATCTATATTTTTATTAATATTATTCAAAAACGCGATGTGCAAGAAAACCTATCCTAAATTAATAAATAAGACACACAAGACATTTTGTTACTGCTCACGGGTATAATAAATACCCGTGGTCACTATGCTCATCAAAAATTCTACGTAATACAACCAATCACCCGTGTCGATTTGGACCTTTCATCCTACGACATGATTGAGTGACCAGAGGAACCAAAATGCATGCGACTCACCAATGATGCGGAGAACAGCTGCAATTGCTGAGAAGAAGTCATGAAGAAAACGGACGTCGTGAAGACCGTCATCGTAAAGATTGTCATGAAGGTAGACGCACTGGATGCGTCTGGAAAAATAGCAAAAACATTAAATATTATAATTTGTTCTGAAAGACACAATTTAATTATTTAAAAAATTTTAAATAGCAAAAAATTGAAACTTTAATATAATAGTTTGAAATCTATTAAAGTCTTTATATTTTAATTCTTATGTTTTAATAATTAACAATTATTAAAACAAATTAAAAAGAATAAAATAAATTAATTTACAATGTATAAACATACTTACATTTTTGGCTTCTGGAGCACCGTCGGATCCTTTCTACGCAAGAACTGACTCTAATACCGGTAACGAATATTTAGGAGAAAAGGCAGGAATAGATAAAGAAAGAAAGAAAAATAAAAGATTATTAACGCGTCCGTTGAAATTTCGATCGGCGAACAAACACTGACTCTACCTTCGCGAAGGACAATTATGATTATATTTTGCCAGAGCTCTTGGGCTCGGAAAAGGAAACTGATACCTCAAACGTATACAAACACTGACTCTACCGGCCGCAATGCGCGCGGCCACAAAGATTCCTGCAAGAAAAAAGTTCATGAGAAGGGGGGTCCGGGGTGGAGAGTTCGTCGTCTATCGAGTCGAACGTTCGTTAAAAAAAACTGCTGCTGTTTTTATGGAGTTAACCGTTACCCGTTTGGTTGGTGTTAGACGTAGGAAACAAGACACGAAATGGAAATACCAACGAATATGTGTAAAATATAACAAGTGTTGTACTGTATTATGGCTTGCGTTGGAAAATGTTCACGTATGTAATTGCGACTCTGCCGTAGAAATAATTAATATTATCGTTCAGGAACAAATTATGACGACGTTACAAAAATATTCGCGAGCCAAATACAGTAAAATATGAGTTATTTCAATTTCTTATTCAAATATGACACATCGAATGAATTTACTTTCGATTAAAAAATTAAATATTAATTATTAATGTATTATAATATGACGCATGAAACATATTAACGATCATTCAATAAGTGGAAGTACTTACAAACCTATATTACCTACATTAATCAGGTTTTCTCAAAAAGTTAGCAGACTCGAAGACGAACCATCATGGCGTCCTCACGTCCTTCTCCGATGCGTTCGTTGGAAGCCATATTGTCTTCTCGAAATCGTTCGTTGGTCGCCATATTTGCTTCCCAAATTCGTCCGTTGGCGGCCATATTTGCTTCTCAAATTCAACCGTTGGCGTCTAATGCGTCTTACGTGATTCTTGCAAATAATTAATGATCTGCACAAAAGAAAATACGAAATTTACAACAAATATATGAAAACGTAACTAATTATGACAAAATTAAACAATCATATTTAAATTTAAGCTAGTGGTAACTCAATGACCAAATTCAAAATTATAAAATCTGAAAAGACGTAAAAAGCTAGACAGATTTGCTATGATAATGTCCAAAAAGTTAATAAATAAACACATGTTAATCGAAGAAAGCTAACAGTAGTGTATAAAAGATAAGAGGAAAGATATGACAAAATTAAACAATCATATTTAAATTTAAGCTAGTGGTAACTCAATGACCAAATTCAAAATTATAAAATCTGAAAAGACGTAAAAAGCTAGACAGATTTGCTATGATAATGTCCAAAAAGTTAATAAATAAACACATGTTAATCGAAGAAAGCTAACAGTAGTGTATAAAAGATAAGAGGAAAGATATGAACGTATTACGTAATACATAAGCCGCGCTTGGTTACATCCGTCAACGCGAGACGTCCGGCCCCAACAAGTTACCACGGTAGACTAACCCCCCCGCGTCGTAGTTTTAGCTAAACGATCCGCTGATTGGTCGAGAGGCCGCTGCCCCTTCCAGTTCTAATGCTCGGCGGATCGTAAAATTCGCCAAATACAACAGGCAGAGACGTGACCATCGCTTTGTTAAATATATAACATTTCATAACATTTCTTGTAGCACTTGACTTTGCAGAAAGTCGTCGGTTCGAGCTGAACTAAGGGGAGAAATCAAAACATTGAAACTCCGTTACAGCTTTGAAACCAACTAGCATGACTCGCTGCTTGCCTGTGCTCTAACAATTTCAAATCTCTCAGCTTGCCGCGCAATGGAAGTGGAATGGGAAGGTGCCGCGCGTCCAACCAAAGAAATGTCTAACAGAAACGACGCACGCGTCGCGACGCCGCGAATAGATTCTACGGGGGCGCAAAACGTGTCATGGAATGCCGCTTTGTATACGAACTGTATGAACTGTACGAACTATACGAATCATACATTTCTATTTATATGCGTAAATGATGTTGCGAACAGGGAGGTGGAGTGAGGATCTTTCCAGAGAGTTCGATTTCACGAGGACGATGGAGGGGGTGGGGTGCGGGGCGCGAGGATCTTTCCAGAAAGTTCGATGTCGAAATGGTGTCAACAGGGGGAGGTGCGTGCGCAACGATCTTTCCGGAGAGTTCGATAGCACGATCGGTTAAAAGGGGGGTGCGGGGTGTGAGGATTTTTCCAGAAGGATCGATTACGTGATGACGTGACAGGAAACCGTTATAACGGTCAGTTGAGTCGCGTCGGTCAGCAAAGAGACATTAGCATCTAACGAAGCTACTTATCTCTACACCTTTATCACATTCTCTAACTCTAGTACTTAGTCATCACAATACCCTTATTATACTGCTATTTTTCTGCAATTTTGGCGGTTCGTTAAGAAATAAGGTACTGAAAATGTGAAATCGCGTAACGATATTGCACATGTCAATCTCCTTGATTACCTATTCCAAACTTTGATTATTCCGGCCGATTTTTAGCTCACATTGCTTCGAATAGAAATTTCTTTAATCGCTCTTACAATTCTGCGCAAATTTTGAAGATTCCTTTGCGAAATAAATCACGGTCTCATCAAATCAAGTCTCATAATAAAAGAGTAACTTCACTTTCTCGGTTATATATTCTAAATTCCGATTTTCTTGGTCGATTTTTGGGTCTACTTACATGGAATGAACTGTTCCTTAGTTTAACAACATTTCTTCAATTTTGACGGCTCGTTTAAGAAATATAGTGGCAACAGTATAAAGTATTGAAACGAAACTCCATAGCTTAAACTTTCTCGCTTACGTTTTCGAAATTTCGCTTTTCTCTACCGATTTTTGGGTCTAGTTCCGTAGAATGCATTGATCTTTAGCAAGTCTGCCTATCTCTCTTCAGTTTCGACGGTTGGTTTCAGAAATATAGCGGCGATAGTTTCCATTTCTCTTACAAGTATTCCAACTTTCCATAGTTTCTATCGATTTTTCAATTTAATACCATACAATTGAAAGTTAGTTAAATAATGAGCCGTTTTTTTTCCAATTTTAATCGTCCGTCGGTGAAATACAGTGTGACAGGTGCGAAGCCACGCGTCGCGAGTGACAAGTTAAACTTTTCGTCTTCGACTAGCGAAATTTCCACAGTTTCTGCCGATTTTTTCATCTAACTCCATAGAGTGATCCTTCCTCTATATAGTAGACGTATTTTTTTCTAATTCCGACCATCGGTTTCTGAATAATAGTGCTGACAAGTGCAAGGGTGCGCGGCTCGAGTGGCCAGTTCAAATTTTACGTCTTCGATTAGGGAAGTTTTCATAGTTTCCGCATATTTTTTAATCCGATCCCATAGAATGAACCTTCCTCTATCTAGTAGGCCTATTTTCGTC
>NW_016909926.1:0-246 GCF_001483705.2 Eufriesea mexicana
AGGCCAGCAATAGCTGTCGTGACGCGTCAGGTTGGGTTACGTTACGTCTGCTTGTGCTATCTTGCGCTAGGTTATTCGAGGATAGCTCTGACTATTGTGCTATACACTGATTTGCGATGGATTTCTGAGCTCTAGTCTGCTCTAATATTCTCTGCTTGGGCTGGCGAAGCCAGAAATAGTATCCCCGGCACGTTCTGCTCAGTACAGCTACGTACGGTTAGGTCAGCTTAGGAGAGGTTGGGTTAG
>NW_016909927.1:0-25037 GCF_001483705.2 Eufriesea mexicana
TAACATAACCGAACGTATCCTATCACAACGTATCGTCCCGCAACCACTACTTCTCGCCTCCACAAAGCCAACTAGAATATACATGAGCGCAGCAGGGCGCAGAACTTCACTGCATTGCAGTGCAAATCACAAAAGTGAAATACACCCTATCCCAATCAGACTTTACCTACCCCATCTGAAGGAAGTGTAACTCAACATAACGTGATGAGTCATATATTGCAGGACTCCCAGGGCCAAGCAGAATATGTTAGTGGACAGTAGTTGACAGAAATCCACCGAATAGCAATGTGTAGCGCAATAGTCAAGGAAGCCTATCCTAACATAGCCAAACCAATATTACACGAACGTAACCCAACTCAACGTAACACGACGAGACCACAATTGCTGGCATCCGCAGAGGCAAGCTGATTATACTAGAGCACATTAGTGCGCAGAGATTCACCGCGTTGGGGTGAACAATAAAAAAGTCAAAAATGACCACACCATACCTGACCTAACTTAACTTAACCAATCGTTGCCCAGCTCCACATAACGTGCAGAAACAACTATTGCTGTCCTCCCCAGAGCCAAGCAGAAAATACTAGAGGACACTAGAGCGCAGAAATCCCCCGAATAGCAGTGTATAGCACAGGAGTCAATGCAATCCTGTCCTAATGTATCCCATGTTGTCATAAACAATCGTAACACAACTCGAACTAACGTACCGCAACCATAATTGCTGGCCTCCCCAGAGTCGAACAGAATTTCCTGGAGGACAGTAGAGCGCAGAGATGAATAGAATCGCAGTGTATGGCACAAAAGACATATGAATCAAAACCTATCGCAAACGTAAATAACCTAACCAAACGTTGCATACCCAGACGTAAAGTGACGCGACCACTATTGGTGGCAACCCCAGGGACAAGCAGAATATAGTAGAGCACAGACGAGCGCAGAAATCCACTGAACAACAGTTTATAGCGCGAAAGTCAATGCTATCCCTACCGAAATTAACCAAACCTAAACCATCCGAACGTAACATAACTCAGCCTAAGGTGCCGAGACCAATATTGCTGGGCTCCACAAAGCCAAGCAGAAAATGTCAGAGGACTGTAGAGCGCAGAAATCCGCCGCATTGCACCGTATAGCACAAAAGTCGAAGCTGCCTTATCCTAACAGAGTCAATACGTAACACAACCAGACATAACCTATCTCAACATAAAGCACCGCGACCACTATTTCTGGCCTCCCAGGAGCCAAGCAGAATATACTAGAGCACAGTAGATCGCAGAATACACCGCATTGCAGTGCAAGGCGCAAAAGTGAAAGATACGCTAACCTAACATGGCCAAACCTAACCTATCCAAACGTAGTGTAACCCAATATAACGTGATGAGACCAATACTACTGGAATTCTTAGGGCTATAGAGAATAAAGCAGGGCGCAGTGGAGAGTAGGCACCGTCCGGACAGCATTGTATAGCACGAAAATCTGGGTAAACCTGTTCAAGCTTAACCTACCCTGACCTAACCGAAAGTAACCTATCCCGAACGAACGTGCCGCGGCTACTATTGCTGGCCTCCCCAGACCCAAGCAGAAAATATTAGATCACTGTGGAGCGCAGAAATCCGCGGACAGAAGCGTACAGCGCAAAACTCCGAACTATCCAGTCCCAACATCAAAAACCGTAACATAACCGAACGTAGCATAGCCCAACCTATCGTGCCGAGACCACTATTGCTGGCTTCACAGAGCCAAGCAGAATATACAGGAGCATAACGGAGCGCAGAAATCCACCGCATTCCTGTGTACCGCATAAAAGTCAAACATATCCTGAGCTACCTTTGCCTAACCTAACATATCCAAACGTAGTGTAACACAACATAAAGTGACGAGACCAATGTTACTGGCCTCCAGAGGTCCAAGAAGAAAATACTAGGTCACAGTACAGCGCAGAAGCCGTCCAAATAGGAGTGCACAGCACAAAATTAAGAGCCAACCTATCCTAACCAAACCAATCGTAATATACCCAAACGGAATCTGACTCACACTAACATGCCGCAATCACGGTTGCCGGCCTGAACAGATCAAAGCAGAATATATTATAGGACAGCAGAGCACAGGGATCCATAGAATTGCAGTATACGGCAGAAAAGTCAAAAGTAACCGAACCAAACCCAAACTAACTTAACCTACCCAAATGTAGCCTAACACAAAGTAACGTGCCACGACGACTGTTGCTGGCTTCCCCGGGGCAAAACCGTATATAGTACAGCCACGTAGAACGCAGAAATCCACCGAATAGCATTGTATAGCACAAAAGTGAAAGATATCCTGCCCTAGCCTGACCTAGCCAAAACAAACCAAACGTAACATAACTCAGCATAACGTGACGAGACCACAATCGCTGACCGCCACAGGGGCAAGCATAGCATATTGGAGCATAGTAGAGCGCAGAGACCCACAGAAAAACAGTGCAAAGCACGAAAGTGGAAGGCAACACACCTAACACAACGTAACCTAACATAGATAGCCGAAACTTGAACCAGCCTAACGTGCCGAGAACAATATTGCTGGCCTACACAGATCCAAGAAGAACACACTAGAACACAGTAGAGCGCAGAAGCCCTCCGAATAGCAGCGTATAGCACAAAATTCGAACACATCATATCCTGAACGAGCATACAGTGACATAACCATAAGTAACATAACCCATCCTAACGTGCCGCGTCCACAACTCTGGCATCCCCAGTGCCGAGCAGAATGCACTGGAGCACAGTAGAAGGCAGAAATCCGCCGCATTGTTGCATACTGCATAAAGGTCAAAGATATCCTAACATAACCTGTCAAAACCTAACCTACCCAAACGTAGCATGAATCAAATGACGTGCCGCGAATGCGACTGCTGGCCTCCCCGGAGCCAAGCAGAATATTGTAGAGCGCAGTAGATCGCGGAAATCCACCGTACAAATGTGTATAGCGAGAAAGTCAAAGCCAACACACCATAATCAGCATAACCTAACATAGCTAAATGAAACCTCAATAAACCTTACATGCCGAGACCGATATTGCTGGCCTCCTCAGATCCAAGAAAAACATACCTGTTCACTGTAGAGCGGAGAAGCCCTTCGCACAGCAGTGTATAGCACACAATTCAAATCCATTCTATCCCAACCTAGCCAACCGTAGCGCATCCGAATGTAACCTAACTGAACATAATGTGCCGCAATCGCACTTTCTGGCGTCCGCAGAGCCAAGCAGAACATATTATAGGAGAGTAGAGCACAGAGATCTATAGATTCGCAGCGTGCGGCAGAAGAGTCAAAGCTAACCGAACCTGACCCAGACGAACGTAACGAAACCTAATGTAGCCTAACGAATCATAACTTTCCGCGGCACTGTTGCTGGACTCCACAGGGCAAAGCAGAAAATAGTAGGGCCCAATAGGTCCCTGAAATCCACCGAACAACAGCGTAGAGCACAAAATTCGAAGCTATCCTATCCTACACTACCCAAACGTAACACGGGCGTTCGTAGAATAACTAAAGCTAATGTACCGACACCACAATTGCTGGCGCGCCAGAGCCAAGCAGATTATGCTAGAGCACAGTAGAGCGCAGGAATCCATCGCATTCCAGTGTATAGCAGAAAAGTCAAGCATACCCTGACCAATATTGACCAAACCTAACCCAACCAAACGTAGTCTAATCCAAAATAACACGCCGCGACTGCCATTCAAGTCCTACGTAGAGCAAAGTAGAGCAAATTGCAGCACATTAGCGCGCAGAAATCCACCGAAAGGCAGATTATAGCGTAAAGGTCGAAGTGGCATATCCTAACACGGGCAAACGTAACCTAACCCAACCGGAGATGATGAGACCGCTATTGCTGTACTCCCCATAGACCATCCGAATGTACGAGGGAGGAGTAGTGCGCAGATATCCACTTCTTGGTAGTGAACAGTACAAGAGTCGAAGATATCCTATCCTCACCTGACCTAACCGACCATAACGTAACAGATCATAACGTGCCACGGCCACTATTGCTCACCACCCCAGATTCGCGCGGAGTATAGTAGAGTAATGTAGAGCGCAGGGGTCGACCGGATAGCAGTGTGTAGCACAAGAGGCGAAGATATCCTGACATAACATGACCAAACCTAACTTATCGAAGCGCAGCATTGCTCGACTTAACGCGTCGCGGCAGCTGCTGCTTGCCGCCGCTGAGCCAGGCAGAACGTGGTACAGCACAGTAGATCACAGGAATCCTCAGGATAATAGTGCAAAGAAGCAGAGCCAAGCAGAGCACATTGGAGCACAGTAGAGCCCACAAATCCAGCGCATTGCAGTGAATAGTTCAGAAGCCTTATACACCTTTACATAACCTGGCCTAAACTAACCTAACCGAACGCAGCATAACACAATATGACGCGCCGCGGCCACTGCGCCTGGACTTCCAGAGCAACGCAGAATGTATTAGAGCACAGTAGATCACAGAAATCTACCGAGAAACCGTGTATAGCGCGATGGTCGGTGCCATTCTAGCAAAACTTGGCCTAACTTAACCTGACCGAGCGTAACATAACTCAGCCTGACGGGCCACGACAACCGTCGCTCACCTCCCAGTGTATAGCAGAGAATAGTAGAGCAATATAGAGTGCATGAATCCACCGAAAAGCAGTTGAGCAATGCAGTAAAGCCATGCTAGTAGAGCAATGCAGAGCGATGACATCTACCGAATGGCAGTGTATAGAGCAAAAGTCAAACCTATCCCATCCTAACCTAACCAAACCTTGACTAAACAAACGAAACTAAGCTCAATCTAACGTGCCGCGACCGCCGTTCCTGGCGTCGCCGGAGATAAACAGATTGTGATAGCGCAATACTGGGCGCAGGAGTCCATAGGATTGCAGTGCGTAGCACAAAACTCATAGCTTTCCCAGCGTATCCCAGCATAACCTAACACAAGCAAACGTAATCCCACAATACCTAACATGCCGAGACCTCTATAGCCGACATCGCCAGAGCCAAGCAGAGCATATTACAGTGTAGCAGAGAGCAGAAACCAACCTAACAGCAGTTTATAGCACAAAAGTCAAAGCAATCCTCTCCTAACCTGATCATACTTAACATATCCAAGCGTAACGTAACACAACCTGGGGTGCCACGGCCGCTACTGCTGGCCACAGGAAAGCCAAGCAGAGTATAGCAGAGCAATGTAGGACGCTGAATTCGACCGAGTATCAGTGCGCAGGTAAAAGTCAAAACTATTCCGTCCTAACAATACTGAATGCCACGTAACCATACGTAACATAACACAATGGAACGTGCCCCGACCGCTACTCCTGGCGTCCCAGGGGAAAAGCGGAGCGTGACAGCGCACTAAAGGGCGCAGGAGTTCATAAAATTGCAGTACGTAGCACAAAAGTCGCAGCTATCCCAGCCTAACCGAACGTAGCATAACACTGACAACCGTAACCGAGCTCAACCTAACGTGCCGCCACCACTATTGCTGGCCTCCACAGAGCGAAGCAGAACATATTAGAGGAGTGAAGTGTGCAGAACCCCATCGGATCGCGGTGTACTGCAGAAAATTCAAAGGTATCCAAACCTAACCCAAGGTAACATAACTTGTCCTATCGCGGCCAAACTCAAGGTAACGTTCCGCGACCATTATTGCTGGCATCCCACCGCGAAACAGAGCATACCAAAGGAGAGCAGAGTGCCGAAGTCAAAGTATGGAGATATATAGCGGAATAGTCAAAGCTATCCTAACATAACCCAGAAAGGCCTAACCTAACCAAACGCAACCTAACTCAACGTAACGTGCCGAGAACACTATTGCAGGCATCCCAGAGCAAAGCAGAGCATATTATACAACAGTGGAGCGCAGAAATCCATCGAGCAGCACCGTACAACACAAAAGTCAGATCAATCGCGTCCTAAACTAAGCAAGTGCAACTTAAACAAACACAATCTAACTCAACCTAAAGTGCCGAGACCAATATTGATGTCCCCCGCAGAGCCAAGCGGAATATGTTACAGCAGGGTAGAGCGTAGGAATAGACCGCTTTGCACTGAATTCCACAAAAGTCTATGATATCCTGACCAAACCTATTCCAACCTAACACGACCGAACGTAGCATAATTCAAACTAGCGTGCCTAGACCGTCATTGCTGACATCCCCGGGGCCAATCAGAAAATACCGGAGCACAGTAGTGCGCAGAAATCCGCCGCATTGCAATGTAAAGCACAAAAGTCAATGCCATCGTGACCAAACCGAAACTAGCCTAACCTAGACAAACGAAGCGTGCCTCAGCCCATCGTGTCTCGACCACTATTGGTGTCCGCACCTGAGGCGAGCAGAACTTACAAGATCATAGTAGACCGCACAAATATACCGAATCGATGCGTATAGCGCAAAAGGCAAAGATACCCTGGCCAAACGTTGCCCAACATAACCGAACCGGACATATAATGACACTACTTAACGCGCCGCGACCAGTATTGCTGGCGTCCCCAGAGGCATGCAGTACATGAAATAGTACAGTAGAGCGTAGGCGGCCACTATATAGCAGTGTATAGCACAAAAGTCGAAGATAACTTAACCAAACGTGTCCCAGCCTAACCTAGCCACACGTACAGTCTCTAAACATAATGACCCGATGCCACAATTGCTGGCCTCCCGGGAGCCAGGCGTATCATATTATAGCATAGTAGGTCGCAAAAATTCACCTAATAGAAGTGTATATCGCAAAAGTTAAAGCCATCCTAACCAAACCTATCCGACCCTAGCCAAACCAAACGTACTCTAACACAACCTATCGTGGACCACCACTATTGCTGGCCTCCCCAGAGTAGAGTACAGTGAAGTAGAGCAATGTAGAGCGCAGAAATCCACCGAATAGCACCGCATAGGTCAAACGTGGAAGTCACCCTATCCTAACCTAACAAAACGTAACAGAACCAAACGTAACCTGACACAAACTAACGTGCCAAGACCACTGCGGCTAGAATCCCGAGTGACGAGCAGAGAATAGTAGAGCAATGTGGAGCGGAGGATTTCAGCGCATCTCAGTGCATATCACAATAGTCGAAGCTCTCCTATCCTAACAAAACCAAACTTAACATAACCGAACGTAGCCTAAGTAAACGTAACGGCCCGAGACCACCAATGCTTGCCTCCCCAGAGCCGAGCAGAACTCATTAGAGAAACGCAGAGAGCAGTGGCCCAACGAATGGCAGCGTACAGCACAAAAGCCAAAGCCATGCTTACAAAGCCCAACCTTCCCTAACCCAACCAACCGTAGAATAGCTAATCTTAACGAGCCCGCAAAATTATTCCTGTCCTCCACAGAATCGAGCAGAGTATAGTAGAGCAATGTAGGGCGCAGAAATCCACCGAATGACTGTGTACAGCACAAAGTCAGTGTTACCCTTTCATAACCAAACCAAACGTGTCATAAACGAACGTACCCTAACACAGCATAACATGCCTAGACCACTATTGCAGGCCTCCCCATCGCCAAGCACAGAATGTTAGAGGAAAGTAGACCGCAGACGTCTATAGCACGGCTGTGTATAGCACAAAAGTCAAAGCCATCCTAACCAAACCTAACCAAGCTTAACCTAACCAAACGTAACGTACCTCAGACAGTCGTGCCACGTCCACTACTGCCGTCAACCTCACACTCGAGCAGAGCATATATTACAGCAAAGTAGAAAGCAGGAATCCGCCGAATAACAGTGTGTAGCGCAAAAGTCGAAGCTATCCTCTCCTACCCTAGCCAAACCTAGTATAACCAACCGTAATATAACAGAGCGTAACGTGCCGAGATCTCCATCGCTGGCCTCTGCCGAGCCGAGCCGGACGTACTAGACCACAGCAGAGAGCAGAAGCTCACCACGTGGCATTGTACAGCGCAAAAGTAAAGGACATCCTGACGAAACCTATCCTAACGTAACCTAACTCTAGGCAACATCACACAAACATACGTGTCGCGACGAGAATTTCTGACATCCCCAGAGAAAGGCAGAATATATTAGACCACAGTCGAGCGCAGGAATCTACCGAATAGCGGTGCATAGCGCAAAAGTCAAAGCTATCTTGCCCTAACCTAACGATACGCAACATAACCGAACGTAACATAACTCAAATTAACGAGCCGAGACCACATCCGCTGGGCTCCGAGGAGCCTAGCAGAATACACTAGAGCTCTGTAGAGCGCAGGAATCAAGCGCATTGTAGCCCATATCACAAAAGTGAAGAATATCCTGTCCAAACCTAACCTAGCCTGACCTAACCGAACGTAACATAACCTGACCTATCGTGCCGCCACGGCTATTGCTGGCGTCCCCATGGACAAATAGAATATGATAGATCACAGTAGAGCGCAGAAGATCACTGAATATCAGTGATGAGCGCAAAAGTCGAAGCTGCCCTAACCTAGCAAAACTTAACCTAATATAAGCAAACGTATTCTATCTCAAACCAACGTGACCCGATCAGTATTACTGGACTTCGCAGAGCCAAGCAGAGCATAATAGAGGGGAGGAGAGCGCAGAAATCCGTAGAACCGCAGTGTATAGCAGAAAAGACGAAGGTATCAAAACATAGCCAGAGCAAACGTAGCCTGTATCAGCCTAACCTGCCGAGATCGCCATTTCTGGCCCCTCCGGAGCTGCTGAAAGCATACTCGAGCACAGTAGAGCGCAGAAATCCAGCACATTGCAGTCTAGAGTACTAAAGTTAAAGATATCATAACCTAACCCAAACAAGACCCAGCCTAAAAAACGTAACCCAACTCAACCAAAGGAGCTGCGGCCGCTTTTCCTGGCCACCACAAGGCCATGCAGTGCATGTTAGAGGAGAGTGTAGCGCAGAAATCCGTGGAATCGCAGCGTATGTCAGAAAGGTCAATGCTACCCAAACCTAAGCATTGCTAACATAACTTAACCTAGCGAAGCCTATCTCAACCTAATCTGACGGCACCACTGTTACTGGCGACCTCTGCGCAGAGCAGAACAAACTGGTGCGCAGTAGGGCGTAGATGTCAACCGCAATGCAGTGTACAGCTCTAAAGTCGAAGTTAAGCCATAATATTCTATCCAAACGTAACGTAACTTAACTTGTCGTGCCGAGACTACTATTGCTGGCTCCCAAGAGCCGAGCAGGAACGTGTAAAACACAGAAGAACGCAAAGACCTACAGAATTGTAGACTATGCCACGGAAGCGGATCCTATGCTGTCCTTAACCAAGCTAGAGCGATATAACCGAAAACAGCGTACCTTACACTACCTTCCGAGACCACTAATGCTGGCGTTCCCAGGGCCAAGCAGAACACATAAGAGCACAGCAGTGCGCAGAAATGCGCTGTGTTCCAGTTTATAGCACAGAAGTCAGTGCAAACCTATCCCAGCCGAACCAGACGTAACATAACCGGACGTAACAGAACCAAACCTAAAGTGCCGAAGACACTATCGCTGGCCTGCAGAAAGCACTGGAGAACAGCAGAGCACAAGAATCGACCGCATTGCAGCGCATAGCACAAGAGTCGAAGATATCCTGACATAACCTGCCCTAGCATAACCAATCCGGATGTAGCCTAACTCAAATTAAAGTGCCGAGAGCGTAACTGGTATCCTCTGCCAAGGAGAACATGCTACAGCGCAGCAGAGTGCAGAAATGCACCGAAGAGCAGTGTTCAGCAAAAATTCAGAGCTATACTCCCCTAGCATGAAAAATCATAACACGACCAAACGTAACCTTGCTCAACCTAACGTGCCGCGACAGAAACTGCTGGTATCCCCATCTCCCAGCAGAACATATTACAGGAGAGCAGAGCGCAGAAATCCAGACAATATCAACGTATAAAGGAAAAGTCAAATCTACCCAAACCTAATCCAAGCCAACGTAATCTAACAAAACGTAACATACCTCAACATAACATGCCGCGGTCACCATTGCCGGCCGCACCAGCGACAAGCTCTACGGATTATAGCACAGCGGAATGCAGAATGGCACCAAGTAGCAGTGTATAGCATAAAAGCCGAATATATCCAAGCCTAACCTGACCTAACCTTACCTAACCAAACGTAGAATAGACACACCTAGCGAACCGAGACCACTATTGCTGGCCACCGCAGATCCATGAACAGCATATTAGAGCACAGCAGGGAGCAGAAATCCACCGAATAGCAGTGTATAGCAGAAAAGTCAAAGCCATCCAAACCATACTTAACCTAACCTAACCCAACCGAACGTTGTGTAAATAAACATAAAGTGGCTAGACCACTATTGCCGGGCTCCCGATCGCCAAGCAGAACATATTAGAGGAGAGTACAGCGCAGGAGTCCATAGAATTGCAGTGCATAGCGCAAAAGTCGTAGCTATCTTGTACTAACATAGCGAAACGTAGCGAAATATGCGTAACATGTCGCAATCTAACGTGCCGAGACCAGAACTTCTGGCCTCCCCAGAGCCGAGCAGAACGTACTAGAGCATAGAGGAACGCAGGGATCCATCAAATATCAGTGTACAGCACGAAAGTCGAAAATACTGTATCCTAACTGAACAGACCCTCACATAACCAAACGTAACATTGCTCAAAGCAACGTGCCGAGACGACTGCTGCTGGCCTCCACAGGGCTAAGCAGAATGTTGTAGAGAACAGGCGAGCGCAGGAAACCGCCGAATAACGGTGCATAGCACGAAAGTCAAAGCTGTCCTAACCGTACATAGCGTAACCTTAACTAACCGAACGTAACCGAAAACAACCCTAATGTGCCGAGACCACAATTTCTGGCAGCCCAAGGGACAAGTAGAGAATATTAGAGCACAGCAGGGAGCAGAAGCTCCTCGAATAGCAGCGCGTAGCAAAGAAGTCAGTGCTACACTATCCTAACATAAGGAAGCGTGACATAGACAAACGCAAACTAACTCAACATATCGTGCCATGACCACTACTACTGACCACTCCGGAGCAGAGCAGCACAGATTAGGGCAGAGGGGAGTTCAGAGTTCCATAGAAACACAGTGTATAGACGAAGGTCATGGCTATCATAATCAAAATATACCCAACCCAACCTCGCAAATGTAACATAATAGTGATCGCGGCAAGATACGCTTGGTTAGGTTAGGTAATATAATGTTCGGTCAGGTTTCCTTCGTCTTCTGTGCTATGCAAAACAATGCGGTCGATTTCTACGCTCTACTGTGCTCTAGCATATCCTACCCGGCTCAGCGTGTGCCAGCAACAGCGGTCTCGGCACGTTGGGTTGGGTTAGGTTTCGTTTGGTTAGGTTAGAATAAGATAGACCAATCTTTTATACTATGCACTGCTACTGGGCGGATTTCTGCGCTCTACTGGGCTCTAATATGCTATGCTTGGATCTGCGGTGGCCAGCAATAGCGGCCTCGGCACGTTGCGCTGTGTTATGTTACGGTTGGTTACGTACGATTGGCTAGGGTAGGAGGGGATAGCTTTGAATTTTGCGCGATACACTGATATTCGGCGGATTTCTGCTCTCTATGCTCAAATATGTTCTGCTCGTCTCTCGGGAGGACAGGAACGGTTTTGCCGTCACGTTACGACTGGCTATCCTACGGTTGGTTGGGTTAGATTTGGATGATCTTGGTAAGGATGGCTTTGGATTTTGTGCTGTACACTGCCTTCCGTTGGGTTCCTGCGCTCTACTGGGCTCTAATATATTCCGCTTCTCTCTGGGGAGGACAGAAAATGTGGTGTCGGCCCGAAAGGCTTTGTTATTCTACGTTTGGTTTGGATAGGTTTTGTTAGGTTTGGTTATCATACCTCATTATCTTGTGCTATACATTGCTATTTGGCGGCATTCAGCGTTCTACTCTGCTCGACTAAATTCTGCTTGGCCCCGGGGGTGCAGCAACAGTGGTCGCGGCACGTTACGTAGAGATATTCTACATTTTGTTTGGTTACATTTGTTTAGGTTATGTTCGGATAGCTTTGACCTTTCTGCTATACGCTGTGATCCTTTGGATTTCTGCGCTACACTCTCCCCTAGCATGCACTGCTTTGCCCTGGGAGGCCACGAAAGGTGGCCGCAGCTCGTTCGGTTGTGTTAATTTATGTTCTTTCGGCTGGGTTTGCTTGGGTTGGGTATTGACATCTTTGACTTTTGTATGTAGACTGCCATGCGGTGGATTTCCGCGCTCTGCTGTGCTCTAGTATATTCTTCTTGCATCTGGGGAGGCAAGCAATACTGGTCCCGGCACGTTAGGATGGGTTGGGTCACGTTCGGTTACGTTACGTTTGCTTAGGCTAGGATAGGATAGTTTTGACTTCAGTGCCACACAATTCTATTCGGCGGATACCTGCTCTCTACTGTGCGCTGCTATATAATGCTAGGACATGGGGTGTCAAGCAATAATGGTCGGGGCACGTCATGTTGAGTTAGGTAACGCTTGGTTTGGTATAGGTTTGCTTGTGTTAGGTCAGGATACCTTCGATTTTTGTGTTGTGAACTGCAATGGGTTGGACTTCTGCCCTCTACTGTGCTCTAGTATGTTCTGCTTGGACCTGGGGAGGCCAGCGATACTGGTTGTGGCACGTAGGTAGAGCTGGATTTCGTTTGGTTGTGTTACGTAACGCTGGCTTATGATAGGATACCTTTGACTCTTGTGCGCAACACCGATACCCTATGTACTGCTGCGCTCTGCTGGGCTCTATCATATTCAGTTTGTTTCCGGGAGCTCCAGAATAGGAGATCGCGGCACGTTAGTTTGTGTTATGTTGCGTTTGCTTAGGTTATGTTAGGTGAGGTTTTGTCAGCGTACCTATGACTTTTCTGCTATACACGGCTATTCGGTGGATTTCTGCGACCTACTCTCTTCTAGCATGCTCTGCTCGACTCTGGAGGGGCCAGTAATTGTGGCCTCGGAATGCTAGGTATAGTTATGCCACGTGTGGTTAAGTTATGTTAGGTCAGGTGAGTTTAGGATGTCTTTGACTTATCGTGTGTAAAATATGTTTATCTTGGTTCTGGGAAAGCCACAAATAGGGGTCCAGGCACGTTAGGTTGAGTCAGGCTTCGTTTGGTTAGGGGACGTTAGCTTTGGTTAGGTTTGGATAGCCCAGACTCTTCAGCCATACACTGCGGTTCTATGGATTTCTGCACTCTATTATGCTCTCCATGGATCTGTGGTGTCCGGCAATACTGGCCGCGTCACGTCAGGCGCAGTTAGATAACGTTTGGTCACGTTAGGTTATTTTGGGTTAGGTTAGGATATCTTTGACTTCTGTGCTCATCGCTGCTATTCTATTGAGTTCTGCGCGCTACTGTGCTCTATAATATTCTATTTGTTCGCGTATACGGCACCAATAGTGGTCGCGGCACCTTACGTTGAGTTACTTTACGTTTGGTTGCCTTATGTTAGGTTAGGTTTTGTCAGGGAATCCCTGGCTTTTGTTATATGAACAGCAATGCTGTTAATTTCAGAGCTCTACCGTGCCCTAGTATATTCTGCTTGGCACTGCGGAGGCCGGCAATAGTAGTCTCGAGGAGTTAGTTTGAGTTAGGCTACGTTTGCTTATGATACATTTGGTTACGTCGGGAAAGGATAGCTTTGACTTTTGCGCTATGCACTGCAATTCTATGGACTCCTGCGCTGTACTCTCCTCTAATACGTTCTGCTTGGCGATCCGGAGGCCGGCAATAGCTGTCTAGCCACATTATGTTTATTTACCCAACGTTTGGTTGGATTAGGTTAGGTCGAGTATGGTTTGGATGGCTTCGACTTTTGTGCTATACACTGCTATTCGGTGGATTGCTGCGCCCTGCTGTGCTCTAATATGCTCTGCATGGATCTGCGGTGGCCAGCAATAGTCGTCTCGGCTCGTTATGTGTGGCTATTCTACGTTTTGTTAGGTAAGGTTAGGTCAGGTTAGGCTTGGATATATTCGGCTTTTGTGCTATACACTGCTACTTGGTGCCGTTTTGCGTTCTACTGTGCTATAATACGTAGAGCTTGGCGCTGGTGCGGCCGGCAATAGTGACCGCGGTACGTTATGTTGAGATATGTTACGTTTTGTTAGATTACGTTGGTTTGGGTTAGGTTTAAGTAGCTTTGACTTTTCCTTTATACGTTGATATTGTCTGGATTTCTGCGCTCTGCTCTCCTGTAATATGTTCTGCTGGGCGCTGGAGGTATCAGCAGTTTCTGTCGCGGCACGTTAGGTTGAGCATGGTTACGTTTGGTCGTGTTATGTTTTTTCATGCTAGGATAGTATAGCTCTGAATTTTTGCTGAACACTGCTCTTCGGTGTACTTCTCCGCTCTACTGTGCTCTAATATGCTCTGGATGGCTCTGGGGTGGCCAGCAGTTGTGGTCTCGCCTCGTTAGGTTACGTTAGGTTACCTTCGGTTACATTATGCTTGGACAGGTTAGGATAGGATATCTTTGTCTTTTGCGTTATACACTGCCACTCAGTGGACTTCTACCTACTACGTTACCATACTATTCTCTGTTCGAATCTGGGGAGGCATGAAATAGTGTTCGCGGCACGTTAGGTTTAGTCAGGCTTGGCTTTGTTGTGTTATGGTAGCTTTGGTTAGGTTCGGATTGTTTTGACTACCGTACTGTACACTATTATCCGGTGGACCACTGTGATCCAATGTACTCTACTATATCCTGCTTGGCCCTGGGGAGACCAGCAGCAGTGGTCGCGAAACTCTATGTGCAGCTGTCCCACGTTTGGTGAGGTTAGGTTAGGTCGGCTTAGGTCAGGTTGTCTACGACTTTTGTGCTATACACGTAGTGCTGTGTATTGCTGCGATCCTCTGTGCCCTAATTTGTTCTGCTTGGCTCTGCGGTGGCCAGAAATAGTGGTACCGGCGCGTTAGGTTTAGATATATTATGTTTCGTTAGGTTAGGATTTCTTTGTTATTTGTGTTATACACTGCAATTCGGTGAATTTCTGCGCTGTACATTGCACTACTGTACTCTGAACGACCCTGGGGAGGCGAGCAATGGTTGTCGTTGCACGCTTGGTCAAGTTAGGTTATGTTTGGTTAGGATACGTTAGGCATCGTTTGGATAGGATTACCTTGACTTTCGTGCTATACTCTGTCATTAGGTGGATTCCTGTGATCTACCGTGCTCTACTTCATTCTGCTTTTCTTTGAGGCGTCTAGGAGCACTGGTCGCTGCACGCTATTCGGAGCATTGCTGCGTACGGTAAGGCTTGGTTAGGGCAGGTTAGATCAGGTTATCTTGGCCTCTTGTGCTCTTCACTGCAATGCGGTTGGTTTCTGCGCGCTGCTGTGCTCTAGTACTCAGTGCTTGTCTCAGTGGAGGACAGCAATATTGGTAACGTCACATTGGGTTTGGTTAGGCTACGTTTGGTTGTGTTACGTTAGGCTAGGTTGGGATAGGCCACTTTGACTTTTGTCAGGGGATTTCTATGATCTACTGTGCTCTACTGCATTCTGCTTGGCTCTCGGGGCCGAGGGGCAGGGGTCACGGAACGTTATTTTGGGTCATAGTACGTTTGTTGTGGTTAAGCTTGGTCAGGTTCGGTTAGGATATCTACGGCTCTTGCGCTACTCACTGCAGTGCGGTGGGCTTCTGCGCCCCACTGTACTGTAGCACATTCTGCTTGTCTCTGTGGAGGCCAGCAGTGGTGATCTCGTCATGATAGGTTGCGTTAGGCTTCGTTCTGGTATGTAACGTTTGGCTAGGTTATGATTGGTTACTTCGACCTTTAATGCAGGTCGCTGCACATTAGGTCGAGGTAGTCTGCGTTTGGTTGGGTTATGTTAGCTTGCGTTAGGTTTGGATAGGTTTCGCACTTCTGCCCTTCACTGCGATTGTACGGATTGCTGCGCTCTACTCTCCTGTACTATATTCCGCTTGGTTCTGTGGAGGCAAGCAGTAGTGGTCGCGGCACGATGGCTCTGGTTATGTTACGTTCTGCTATGTTACGTTCGGTTGGGTTAGGGTGGGCTAGGTTTGACTATTGCGCTGTACACTGCGATCCTATCGATTCCTGCGCTCTACTCTCCCCAAATATATTCAGCTTGGCTCTGGCGAGGGCAGCAATGTTTGTCTCGGCACGTTATGCTGATGTAGGTTACGTTTGCTTACGCTACGTTCGGTTAGGTTAGGACAGGGTAGCATTGACTTTTGCGCTATATAGTTTTATTCGGTGGTTTTCTACACTCTACTGTGCTCTGGTACGTTCTTCTTGGCTTTGTGGAGGCCAGCAATAAAGGTCTCGGCAAGTTAGTATGAGTTATGTTACGCTTGGTTTTGTTAGGTTAGGATAGGTTTTGGTTAGGATAGCATTGACGTTTGTGCTATACACTGCTATTCGGTGGATTCCTGCAATCTACTGTGCTCTAATATGTTCTGCATGGCTATGTAGACGTCAGCAATAGCGGTCTCGGCAGGTCATGATGAGCTATGCTACGTTCGTTTAGGCCCAGTTACGTTAGGTAGGGTTTGGATTGGTGTATCCTTTGTGCTGCACAAAGCTATTCTAGGGATTCCTACGCTCTACGGTGCTCCATCATATTCAGCACGTCTCTGTCGACGCCAGGAATAGATGCCCCGGCATGTTATGTTGAACCACGTCACGGTCTGTTGCGTCAGGTCAGTATAGTCTTGTATGCATAGCTTTGGCTTTTGTGCTGCACACCGCTATTCGGCCTGCTTCTGCTATCTACATTGCAGCAGTACATTCTGCTTTGCTCTGGGGAGGCCAGCAACAGTTGCCTCGCCACGTCAGCTTGATTTAGACTAGGTTTGGCTATGTTAGGTTCGTTTGGGTTAGGTTAGTATAGCTTCGACTATTCTACTGTGCACCGCTAATGTATGCATTCCTGCGTCCTATGTTCCTCTAATATTTTCTCCATGTTTCTTCGGACGCCAACGATAATGGCCGCGGCACATTACGTTGAGCTATGTTACGTTCGGTATGTTTAGGCTATTCTGGGTTAGGCGCGTGTAGCCTCCACTTTTCTGCTGTACACTGCTATTCTATGAGATTCTGCACACCGCTGTTCTCCAATATGTTCTTCTTGGCGCCAGTTACGCCAGAAATACTGTTCGCGTCACGTTAGGTTTAGGTAGATTACGTTTGGTTATGCTAGGTTTCGCCGTGTTAGGTTAAGATAGCTTTGACTTTTGTGCTGCACACAGATATCCTATGGATCTCTGCGCTTCCCTGTTCTGTACAATGTTTTGCATGTCTCTGTGGATGCCAGAAGTAGTGGTCGCGGCACGTTAGGTTGAGTTGCGTTACGTTCGCTTAGGCTACGTAAGGATAGATTTGGCTAATGTAGCTTTAACTTTTGCTCTACACGCTGCTGTTCGGCCGATCTCTGCGCTCTGCTTTGCTCTGACACATTTTGCTTCGCTCCGTGAAGGCCATAATAGTCGGTCTCGGCACGTTAGGTTGTGTTAGCTTACGCTACGTTAGGTAAGGCTAGTTACGGTTTGGTCAGGATATCTTTAACTTTTCTGCAATACGCTGCTCTTCTACGGATTTCTGCGCTCCCCTCTCCTTTAATATGTTCTGCTTGGCTCCGATGAGGCCAGAAATACTGGTCGCGGTACGTTCGGTTTTGTTAGGTTTCCTTTCGGCTGGGTTCGGTTTGGTTGTGAAGGTCAGGATAGCTTTGACTTTTGTCCTTTACACTGCTATTCCATGGATTTCTCCGCCCTAATCTCCTGTAGGATGTTCTGCTATGCTCTGTGGACGACAGCAATTGTGATCGCGGAGCTTCATATTGGGCCACGTTACGTATGGTTATGTTAGGTTAGTATAGGTTTGGCTAGTGTAGCTTCGACTTTTGTGCTGTACACTACCATCCGATTGATTTTTAAGCTTTGATCTCATCTAATATTTTGTGCATGTCTCTGGGGAGGCTATGAGATGTAGTCGCCTCAAGTTAGTTAAGTTAGTTTACCTTTGGTCAGGCTAGGTTAGGTTGGGTTGTGTTAGGGTGGCTTTGACATTTTTGCTGTAAACTGCTATTCTATGCGTTTCTGCATTCCACTTTGCTGTAATGCGTTCTGCTTGGCTCTGTGGATGCCAGCAATATTGGTCGCGTTGTGTTAGGTTGAGTCAGAATACGTTTGGCTAGGCTAAGTTGAGCTGAGTTAGCTTAGGGTTGCTGTGTCCTTCGTGCTACACATCGCTAACCTATGGATTTCTGCTCCCTACTGTGCTCTTTTACATTCTGCATGTCTCCGCGGATGGCAGCAATAAATGTCACGGCACGTTATGTGGAGGTATGTTACTTTCGGTTAGGTTAGGTTAGGAGAGCATTGGTATGGCTAGCATCGTCTTTTGTGCTATACACCTATACTCAGCCGATTTCTGCTCTCTACATTGCTGTAGTATATTCTGCTAGACATTGGAGAGGACAGCAACAGCAGTCTCGCCACATTAGTTTGAGTTAGATTAGGTTTGCTTACGTTCGGCTTGTCTAGGTTCGGTTAGGATAGCATCGACTTTTCTACTATCCACCGCTAATCTATGGGTATCTGCGGTCTACCCTCCTATAATATGCCTACCATGTCGCTTGGGACGCCAGCATTTGTGGTCGCGGCACATTATGATGAGTTGTGTTACGTTCGGGAAGTTCAGGTTAGTTTGGGTTAGGCTAGGCTTACTTCGACTTTTCTGCTATACATTGCCGTTCTATGGTTTTCAGCGCTGTGCTCTCCTCTAGTGTCATCTGCGTGGCGCCGGGGATGCAAAAAATTGTGGTCGCGGCACGTTGGGTTGAGTTATGTTACGTTTTGTCGTGATAGGTGAGGATACGTTTGGTTAGTATAGACTTCACCTTAGTCCTGTACACTGCCGTTCTGTAGATTGCTGCGCACTACTATCCTCGATCTTATTCAGCATGCCTCTGGGGACGCCTGCAATAGTGGTCGCGAAGCGTTATGCTGAGTTAAGTTACGTTCGGTTAGGTTAGGCTGGTTTGGCTTAGGCCAGGATAAACTTGACTTTCCTGCAACACACTGCTGCTCTATGGATTTCAGTACCATGCTCTCCTCCAGCATGTCCTTCTTGGCTCCGGGGATGCCAGAAATTGCGGCGGCGGCAGGTTAGGTTGAGGTACGTAACGTCTGGCTATGTCAGGTTAGGTTGTGCTAGGTTAGGGTAGCTTCGACTTTTGGGCCGAACATTGACATTCTATGAATTTCTACGCACCACTTTTCTCTAATACCTTCTGCCCGGCTCATTGTAGGCCAGCAACGGCGGTCCCAGCACGTTAGATTGAGATATGTTCCGTTCGGTTATGTTTGGTTAGTATGTGCTAGATTAGGGTAGCTTCGGCTTTCCTTTATGCACTGCTTATCTGTGGTCTTCGCCGATTTACTCTACTCTAATATGCTCTGCATCTCTCTCGGGACGTTAGCAGCAGTGGTATGCCCTTCACGCATCTCGGGAGGCCAGCAATTGTGATCGGTGCCCGTCCCTTTGGGTTATGTTACGATCGGTCATGCTACAATTTGCTAGGTTAGGAGAGGAAGGCTATACCTTTTGTGCTTGTACTCTGCTGCTCGGCGGATTCCTGTGCTCTTCTGTGCTCTAATATGTACCGCTTTACTCTGGGACGGGTAGGAGTAATGATGTAGGCTCGTTGGTTTGAGATATGTTCGTTTGGTTGAGTCACGTTTGGTTAGGTTAGGACTGCATAACTATGTCTTTTTGCTATACACTGCTATTTATTCGATTTCTGCGCTCTTCATGTCTCTACCATACTCTGCTCGACTCTGCGAGACATTCAATAGCGGCCGTGACACGATAGGTTGTGTTAGGTTACTTTTGGTTAGGTTACGACAGGACAGCTTTGACTTTTATGCCGTTCACTGCTATTTGCAGGAATTCAACGCTCTACTGTGCTCCAATATGCTCTGCTTGACGTTGGGGAGGACAGCAATAGCTGCGTCGGCACGTTAGGTTGCGTTATGCTACGTTTGGTAGGGTTAAGTTATGTCAGGTTAAGTTAGGGTATCTTCGACTTTTGTGCTGTACACTGCTATGCGATGGATTTCTGCGCTCTACTGTGATCTGATGTTACCTGCTTTTCTCTGGTATTTCGAGTAGTAGTGGCCGCGGCGCGGTAGGTTTAATTAGCTTACGCTCAGATGGGGTACGTTTTTTGCATTAGGTTAGTATATCATTGAACTTTCTGATATACACTGCCATTCTAAGACTTCTGCACTCCACTCTCTTCTAATATGCGCTGCTTGGCGACGGAGGGCTGGCAATAGTGTACTAGGCACACTAGGTTTTGTTACATTACGTTTGGTTATGTTAGATTTGTTCAGGTTATGACGAGATAGCAATTACCTTTGAGCTTACACTACTATTCTGTGGATTTCTTCGCACTACTGCGATATAGTGTGCTCTGCCTTGCTTTGGCTAGGGCAGCAATAGCGATCTCGGCACGTTACTTTGAGATGTGTTTCGGTCTTTTATGTCACGATTGGATGAGTTGGGAGAGGTTATTTTCAACTATTGTGCTATACCCTGCTATTCGGTGGATATCTGTGATCTACTTTGCTCCACTACATTCTGCTTGGATCTGGGAAGACCAGAAGCAGTGGTCGCGGGAAGATATTGTGAGCTATGCTACGTTTGGTTTTGTTAGGTTAAGGCAGGTTAGGTTGGGATATCTGCGGCTTTTGTGGTGTGCATCGCAATGTGGTAGATTTCTGCGCTCTGCTGTGCTGTAGTATATTCTGATCGGCGCTGGTGATGCCAGCGCTATTGTTCCCGGCACGTTAGGTTGAGTTAGGCTGGGTTTGGTGTTGTTAGGATGTGATAGTTTAGACTTATGTGCTATACACTGCTTTCCGCGGATAACTGCGCTCAACGGATTTCCAATATTTTCTGCTTGGCTCTGTCTCGGCCAGCAATAGTGGTCTCGCCACGTTAGGTTGATTTGTGTTACGTTTGATTTGGTTAGGCTACGTCAAGCTCGGTCCGGTTATGTAAGACTTTCGTTCTATACACTGCTATACGGAGGACTTTTGCGCTCGATTGTGCTCTACTATATTCTGCTTGGCCCAGGGCAGACCAGCAATAGTGGTCGCTGCACGTAATGTTGAGTTGGGCTACGTTTGATTAGGTTATTACACGTCATGCTTGGTTATTCGGTGGATTCCTCTGATTTACTGTGCCCTACTACATTCTGCTCGGCTGGGGGAGGCCAGGAGCTGCGGTCGCGGCGCGTTATTTTTGGCTATGCTACGTTCCTCTAGGTTAGGTTAGGTCAAGTTTTTTCATGATATCTTCGACTCCTGTGGTATTTACTGCAACGCGGTGCATTTCCGCGCACTACCGAGCTCTAGAATACCATGCTTGTATCTGTGGTCGTCCGCAATCGATGTCTCGCCATGTTAGGTTGAGTTACGCTACGTTTGGGCATGTTACGTTTGACTGGGTTAGGATAGGCTACTTTGACATTTGCGCTATTCACTGTTTTTCGGTGGATCTTGCGCTCCAATGCGCTCCAATATGCACTGCTTGGCGTTGGATACACCAGCAACATCGGCCTCGTCAGGCTATGTTTGGTTACGCTGCTTGTGTATAGGTTATGTTTGGACAAGTTATGTCAGGATATGTTGGAGCTTTGTGCTATACACTGCAATGCGTTGGATCCATGCGCTGTACTGTTCTCTAGTAAATTCTGCTTGGGTCTAGAGAGGAAAGCAGTAGTGGTCTCTGCACGTTAGGTTGAGCTATGCTACGTTTGTTTATGTTACGTTTGGCTTGGATAGGATAGAATAGCTTAGACTTTTGTGGCATAGGCTGATACTCGGTGCATTTCTGCTCTCTACTGTGCTCTGATATGTTCTGCTTGGCTCTGGGGCGGCTAGTCGCAGTAGTCCCGGCACGTCAGCTTGAGTTAAGTTACGTTCGGTTTTGTTACGTTAGGAAGGCTTGGTTAGGATTTTTTCGACTTTTGTGCTGTGCACTTCCTTTCGGAGGATGTACGCGCTCTACATTGCTCGACTATACTCCGCTCGAATTCGGGGAGGCGAGCAATAGAGGTCTTCGCACGTTATGTTCAGACAGGTATATTTGGTTAAGTTAGGTTGGGATAAGTTTGATGAGGATGCCTTTGACTTTCGTTCTGTGCACTGCTTTTCGGAGGATTATTGTGATCTACAGTGCTCTACCATCTTCTGCTGTAATCCAGGGATGCCAGCAGCAGTGTTTGCGGCAAGTGGTTCTGGGTTATGCTGCGTTTTGTTACGTTAAATTATGTCAGGTTAGGATAGGATACTTACGGCCTTAGTGCTATTCACTGCATTGCGAGGAATTTCTGCGCTCTACTGCTCTCTCGTACACTATCTTTCTCTCTGTTGATAGCAGCAATAGTGGTCTCGCCACGTTATCATGCGTTTGGTTACGTTTGGATATGTTACGTTTGGTGAGGTTAGGATAGGATAGTTCAGGCTTTTGTGCTATACACAGCTGTCCCCGGATTTCTGCGCTCTACTGCGTTCTAATATTTTCTGCTTGACTCTGGGTGTACCAGCGATAGTAATCTTGGCACGCTGTTAAATTATGTTACTTATGGTTTGATTAGGCTAGGTCAGGTTAGGTTAAGATATCTTCGACTTTTGTGCTACTAACTGATTTTCGGTGGAATTCTGCGCTCTACTCTGCTCTAGTATGCTCTGCTTCTCTCTGTGGAGACCAGCAATAGTAGCCTCGCCATGTTAGGTTACGTTTGGCTACGTTTGGGTGAGTTACGTTTGGCTGTGTTAGGTTAGGCTACTTTGACTTTTGTGCTATTCACTGCTATTCGGAGCATTTCCGTGATCTAATGTGCTCTAATAAGCCCTGAATGGCTCTTGGGAGGTCAGAGATATTGGTCTCGTCACGTCATGCTCAGTTACACTGCGTTCGTTTGGGTGAGGTACGGTAAGGTTGTGTCAGGGTATGTCCGACTTTTGTGCTATTCACTGCATTACGGTGGATTTCTGTGCTATACTGTGCTTTGGAGCCTTGTTCTTGTCTCTGTGGAGGCGAGCAACTGTGATCTCGCCAAGGTAGGTTGAGTTAAGTTACGTGCGGGCCTGTCGCGTTTGGCTAAGTAATGATAGACTACATTGACTTCTGCGACTTACACTGATATTCTGTGGAATTCTGTGAAACGCTGTGCTTTGCTACATTCTGCTTTGCCCCGGGGAGGCCAGGAGCAGTGGTCGCGGCACTTCATGGTGGGTTGCGCTACGCTTGGTTGGCTTAAATCATGTCGGGTTGGGATAGGATGTCTACGTCTTTGTGCTTTTCACTGCATTGTGAGGGATTTCTGCGCTGCACTGAGATCTAGGATATTATGCTTCCCCCTGTGAAGGCCAGCAGTATTGTTCTCGCCATGTTAGGTTGCGTTTGGCTACGTTTGTTTGTGTTACGCTTGGCTAGGTTAGGTTAGGATAATTTGACTTTTGTGCTAGTCACTGCTATTCCAAGTACTCCTGCGCTGTACTGTGCTCTACTATGTTATAACTAGATCTAGATAATGCCACGAATAGCGGCCGCAGCACGTTACGTTGTGGTAGGCTACGTTTGGTTAGGTTAGGTTAGGTTAGGTTAGGTCCGGATAGACACGACTTTTCTGCTATACCCTGCTGTTCGGTAGATTACTGCACTCTACATTTCTCTACTGTACTCTGCTCGACTCTGGGGACGCGAGCTATAGCGGCCGCGGAACGTTAGGTTGAGTTAGTTCACGTTTGGTTAGGTTAGGTTATGTAAATCTCGGAGAGGTCATCTTCGATTTTCGTGCTATACAAGGCTATTTGATGGGTTTCTGCACTCGACTGCGCTCTACCGTACTCTGCTTGGCCCTGGAGATGCCAGCAATAGTCACGGCACGTCACGTTGAGTTAGGCTACGTTTATCTAGGTCATGTATGGTTTTGTTTGGTTAGGATGGATTCGACTTTCGCGCTGTACACTATTATCCAGCAGGTTCCTGCGCTCTCCTGTGTTCTAATATTCTCTTCCGGTCTCCGGGGAGGCCAGCAATAGTGTTCCCGGCGCGTTAGGCTTAACTGGGCTACTTTTGGATAGGACACCTTTGGTTATGTTAAGACAGAGTGTCTTGTAGCTTCGTGCCAGTCACTTCCATTCGGTCAATTTCTGCGCCTCTGCTGCGCTCGAATATATTCTGCTCGGCTCTTTGGTGGCCAGTAATAGCGGTATTGGCACGTCAGCTTGAGTTACGTTACTTTTCGTAAGGGCAGGATGGGTAGGCATGGCTAGGATCTCTTTGACTTTTTTTGCTATACACTGCAATTTGGTGGATCTCTGCGCCCTAAATTGCTCTACTATGGCCTGCTCGGCAATGCGGGGGCGAGCAGTAGTGGTCGTAGCACGTCACGTTGTGCTGGGCTACGATTGGTTGGGTAAGGTTAGGTATAATTTTGATAGGACGGCTTCGACTTTCGTGCTCTGCACTGTTATTCGGTGGATTTCTGAGATCGGCTGTGCTCTATTACATACAGCTTGGCTCTGGGGAAGTCAGGTACTGCGGTCGCGGCACGTTGCATTGAGCTGTGCAACGCTTGGTTGTGTCTCTGGTTATGTCAGTTTAGGTTAGGTTATCTACGACCTTTGTGCCACTCTCTGCAGGGCTGTGGATTGCTGCGCTCTAATGTGCTCTGGTACATTCTGCTTGTCTCTGCCGATGCCAGCAATAGTGGTCCCTTAATGTTAGGATGAGTTAGACTACGACTGGGTTTGTAACGTTTGGCTAGGTTAGGATACGCTACTTTGGCTTTTGTGCTCTTAACTCCTATTTGGTGGAGCTCTGCGTTCTAATGTCCTCTAATATGATCTTCTTGGCTCTGGCAGGCTAGCAACATTGGTCTCGTCGCGTTAGGTTGGGTTACACCACATTTAGATAGCTTAGATGTGGCCAATTTGCGTCCGGATATGTTTGATTTTTGCGCTCTACACCGAAATGCCGTTGACTTCTGCGCTTTGCAGTGCTCTACTAATTTCTGCTTGGCTCTGTGGAGGCCAGCAATAGTGGTCACG
>NW_016909927.1:25447-41999 GCF_001483705.2 Eufriesea mexicana
AACGCTTGGTTATGTTAGGTTATGCCATGTTAGTTTAGGTTGTCCACGACTTTTGTGCTATACCCTGCTGTTCGGTAAATTCCCTGCGCCCTACATTTCTCTACTATACTCTACTCGTCTCTGGGGAGGCGAGCAATAGTGACCGCGGAACGATGTTTTGAGTTAGACTATGTTCGGTTATGTTAGGGTGGGCTATGTTTGGTTAGTATAGCTTCTACTTTCGTGCTGTACACTCTTATTCGGTGCTCTTCTGTATTCTACTGTACTCTAATGCATTCTGCAATTCTCTGGGGAGGCCAGGAGCAGTGGTCGCGGCACGCTATGTTGAGCAATGGTACGTTCGGAGAAATTAGGTTAGGTCAGGTTAGGTTAAAATATCATCGACTTTTGAGAGATACACTGCTATTCGGTGAATTTCTGCGCACTACGTAGCTCTACTATACTCTGCTCGACTCTTGGGCTCGAGCAGAAGTGGCCGTGGCACTTTGGGTTGTGATATGTTACGATTGGTTATGCCTTGTTAGGAAATATTTGGTTATGTTAGCACTGCCTTTCGTGCTACAAGTTGTTTTTCGGTGGCATTCTGTGATCTACTGTGCTTTACTACATTCTGCTTCGCACTGGGGAATCCGGAAATAGCGGTCTCGACACGTTATGCTGAGTCAGGCTATGTCTGGTTACGTTCCTTTGGTTTGAGTTAGGATAGGCAAGGTTTGGCTTTTCTGATATATACTCAGATTCTTTGGATTCCTTCACTCTACTCTCCGCTATAGTGTTCTGCTTGGCACTGGGGAGGCAGGTAATGGTGGTTGCCGCAAGTCAGGAACGGTTAGGTTACCATTGGTTATGTTACGATTGGTCACGTTAGGAGAGGGTTGCTTTGACTCTAGTGCTATAGTCTGTCATTAGGAGGATTCCTGCAGCCTACAGGGCTCAAATAGTTTCGGAATGGCTCTGGGAATGCCAGCAACAGTGGACTCGACACTTCGTATGTTTCAGATTACGTTCGGCTGGGCTGGGATTTGCTACGTTTGGTCGGGATAGCTCTAAGTTTTGTCCTGTGCACTGCTATTCGGCGGACCTCTGCGCTCTACTGTGCCCTAGTATGTCCTGCTTGGCTCTGCGGAGGGCAGCAATAGCGGTCTCGGCATGGTAGTTTGAGTTAGGATATGTTTATATATGTTCCGTTGGTTTGTGTTAGGTATAGGTAGCTTTGACTTTTTTGATATACACTTCGATTCTATGGATTTCTGCGTTCTGCTCTCCAGTAATGCGTTCCGCTCGGCTCTGGGGAGGCGAGTAATAGCGGTCGTTGCACGTTTGGCTTAGCTAGCTTGCGTCCGGTTAGGTTAGGCTAGGCTAGGTTTGGTACGGGTGATCACGGGCAGGCTATTGGGGGCCCGTCTGTTCGAGAGACCGCGGTCAGCGCGCATGGCGCCGCGAGATGACCGCGCGGCTCCCGCAGGGTATGCGTGTGTTACGGTGCGGTTGTATGCGTGGTGGGTGTGCCTGTAATGACCCGTCCCGCGCGCATGGAAATGGATGGCTCGTGTGCGAGCTCCCGTCACGCCCTGGTGGAACTACGGTTGCGTCACTGTTGCGTCCTGGCAATTGCGTCGCCTCAATGTCCAGGGCGATCCGAAAATGCGAATGGGTGGCCATCGTGGTGGTTTTAGCGGATGAGAATCCCATACAACCCCTCCCCCCCTGGGGTTGGTGGGGGGGGGGCACTGCAGGAAGTTTTCCACCACGTGAAACGAAAGGCTATGTTTGGTTGGCATGTCTTCGACTTTTGTGCTCTGCCCTTTGATTCGGTGGCTTCCTGCCCTCCTCATTGCTCTACTAAACTCTGCTCAACTCTGTGGAGGCCAGCAATAGCGGTCGTGGCACGATAGTTTGAGATGGGTTACGTCTTGTTCTGTTAGGTTACGCTACGTTTGGATAGGATGGCTGCGACTTTTGTGTTATACACTGCTATTTGCTGGCTTTCTGCGCCCTACTGTGCTCTAGTATATTCTGGTTGTACCTGGGGGACAGCAATGGTGGTCTCGGCGGGTAAGGTTAAGTTTTGTTTCGTTTGGTTGTGTTAGGTTGGGTAGGGTTAGGTTATGGTAGCTCCAACTTATGTGCACTGCACTGACACTCTATTGACATGTGTGCTCTACTGTGCTCTGTAATGTTCCGCTTGTCTCTGGAGAAGGCAGCAATATTGCTCGCGGCACGTTAGGTTTGCTTACTTCACGTCTGGTTAGGGTAGGTTGTGTGTGGTTAGGTTAGGATGTCTTTGACTTTTGTGCTGTAAATTGCTGACTGGTGGCTTTCTGCACTCTACTGTGCTCCACTATACTCTGCCCGACCCACGGGGGGCCAGTAATAGTTGTCTCGGCACGTTAAGTTGTGTTAGGCTGCGTTTGGTTCGGCAATGTTAGTTTGGGTTGGGTACAGATTTCTTTGACTGCCGTGATATAAACTGCTTTCTGGTGGACTTCTGCGCTCTACAGTGCGCCAGTGTGTTCTGCTTGGCTCTCGGTAGGCCAGCGATATTGATATCGGCAGGTTAGGTTGGGTTATGTTACGCTTCGCTACCGTCACGCCCTGGTGGAACTACGGTTGCGTCACTGTTGCGTCCTGGCAATTGCGTCGCCTCAATGTCCAGGGCGATCCGAAAATGCGAATGGGTGGCCATCGTGGTGGTTTTAGCGGATGAGAATCCCATACAACCCCTCCCCCCCTGGGGTTGGTGGGGGGGGGGCACTGCAGGAAGTTTTCCACCACGTGAAACGAAAGGCTATGTTTGGTTGGCATGTCTTCGACTTTTGTGCTCTGCCCTTTGATTCGGTGGCTTCCTGCCCTCCTCATTGCTCTACTAAACTCTGCTCAACTCTGTGGAGGCCAGCAACAGCGGTCGTGGCACGATAGTTTGAGATGGGTTACGTCTTGTTCTGTTAGGTTACGCTACGTTTGGATAGGATGGCTGCGACTTTTGTGTTATACACTGCTATTTGCTGGCTTTCTGCGCCCTACTGTGCTCTAGTATATTCTGGTTGTACCTGGGGGACAGCAATGGTGGTCTCGGCGGGTAAGGTTAAGTTTTGTTTCGTTTGGTTGTGTTAGGTTGGGTAGGGTTAGGTTATGGTAGCTCCAACTTATGTGCACTGCACTGACACTCTATTGACATGTGTGCTCTACTGTGCTCTGTAATGTTCCGCTTGTCTCTGGAGAAGGCAGCAATATTGCTCGCGGCACGTTAGGTTTGCTTACTTCACGTCTGGTTAGGGTAGGTTGTGTGTGGTTAGGTTAGGATGTCTTTGACTTTTGTGCTGTAAATTGCTGACTGGTGGCTTTCTGCACTCTACTGTGCTCCACTATACTCTGCCCGACCCACGGGGGGCCAGTAATAGTTGTCTCGGCACGTTAAGTTGTGTTAGGCTGCGTTTGGTTCGGCAATGTTAGTTTGGGTTGGGTACAGATTTCTTTGACTGCCGTGATATAAACTGCTTTCTGGTGGACTTCTGCGCTCTACAGTGCGCCAGTGTGTTCTGCTTGGCTCTCGGTAGGCCAGCGATATTGATATCGGCAGGTTAGGTTGGGTTATGTTACGCTTCGCTTGGCTAGGGTAGGATAGGGTTAGGTTAGGATATCTTAGTCTTTTGTGGCATATACTGCAATGCGGTGGATTACTGCAGTCCACTGTACTCTCGTATGTTCTGCTTGGCTCTGGGGTGGTCATGAATACTGGTCTCGGCACGCTAGGCTGTGCTACGCTGCGTTCGCTTATGCCACGATTTTCAGGTTGGGATATAGTATATTATACTTTTGCGCAATACACATTTATTCAGGGGTCTGATGCACCCTACTGCGCTCAAATATGCTCTGCTTGACTCTGGGCGGCCAGTATTTGAGGCCTCATCTCGTTAGGTTTAGTTAGGCTTCGGTACGTTTGGTTAAGTTAGGAATGCTTGGTTAGGGTTTCTTTGACGATTGCGCTGTACACAGCTATCCGGTGCAATTCTCCTCGACTCTAGGCAGGCGAGCAATGGTGGTCGTGGCAAGTTATGAAGTGTTATGTTACGATTGGTTTGGTTAGGGCATCCTAGACTCGCGTAGTATACACAATTGTGTGGTGGATTCCTGTGATCTACTGTGCTGTACTATATTCCTCTTGACCCTGTGGTGGCCAGCAATTGTGGCCGCGGCACGTCATGCTGATTTATGCTACGTGTGCCTATGTTTCATTAGTTCCGGTTAGGTTATTACACATTCGGCTTTAGCGCTATTCACTGCAATGCGGTGGTTTTCTGCGATCTACTGTGCCCCAAGATTCTCTACATGCCTCTGTGGGGAGCATCAATGATGGTTTCGTCGAGTCAGGTTGAGCTAGGGCACGTTTGGATATGTTACGCTCGGCTAGGTTAGGATAGGCTATTTCGACTTTTGTGCTTTACACTGCTATTCGGTGGATTTCTAAGATCCACTGTGCTCTTCTACGTTCTGCTTCGCTCCGGGGTGGCAAGGAGCAGTGGTAGCAGCACGTCATGTTTTGTGACGCTACTCTTTGTTATGTTAGAATAGTTCGGGATAGGTTAGTTTTTCTACGGCTTTTGTGCCATTCACCGCTATGCGGTGGATTTCTGCGCTCTACTGCCCTCCAGTACACACTACTTGGCACTGGGGGGCCAGCAATAGTTGTCTCGGCGCGTTAGGTTCAGAAGTGAATCGTGAGTTTATGTTACGTTTTGCTAGGTTAGGACACTAGGGACTTCACTCTTGAGCTATACACTGCTATTCGGTGTACTTCTGCTATGAAGTGCGCTCTAATGTGTTTCGCTGGTCTCTGGGGATGCCAGCAATATTTGTATCGCCGCGTTATGCTATGTTACACTACGCTTGGATTGGTTATGTTAGGTCAGCTTAGGTCAGCGTATGCGTGGCTTATGTGCTGTACACTGCAAAGCCGTGGATTTATGCGCTCCGTTGCGCTCTATTATACTATGCTTCTCACAGTGGAGGCCAGCAATAGCGGTCTCGGCGCGTTCGGTTGAGTTACGCTACGTTTGCTTATGACGCGTTGGGCTATGTTAGGAGAGGATAGCTCAGACCTTTGTGCCATACATAGCTATTCGGTGGATCTCTGCCCTCTACTGTGCTCTAGTATGTTCTGTTTGTCTCTGTGGATGCCAGAAATAGTTGTCTAGGCACCATACTTAGAGATCTGCTACGATTGGTTAGGTTAGGTTAGTTCAAGTATGGTTTGGATATCTTTGACATTATGGCCATGCACTGCCATGCGGTGGATTTCTGCGCTCTACTGTGCTCTATTATATTCTGCTTGCCTCTTGTGAAGCCAACAATAGTGGTCACGGCGCGTTAGGTTCTGGTATGTTACGCATGTTTATGTTACGTTTGGTTAGGCTAGGATACGACAGCCTTGACTTTTGCGCTATACATTGCTATTCGGTGGATATCTGCCTTCAACAGTGCTCCAATATGATCTGCGTGGCTCTGGGGTGGCCAGCAATATCCTTCTCGTGACGTTAGCTTGAGAAGGGCTACGTTTGCTTATTGTACGCTTGGTGAGGTTATGATGGGATATCTAACGCTTTTGTGCTATACACAGCTACCCGCGGATATCTGCGCTCCACTGCGTACTACTAGATTCTGCCCGGCACTGGGGGGGGGGGCAGTAGTAGTTGTGGCGGCACCTTAAGCTGAGCTAGGCTACGTCAGGTTGGGGTACGTTAGCTTGGGTTAGGTTCGGATAGCTACGACTTTTATGCTATACACGTAGATTCTATCGATTTCGGCGCTCTACCGTCCTCTAATAAGTTCCGCACGACGCTGGGGGGTGGCAAAAGTGTCCGCGGTACTTTATGTTGAGTTATGTTACGTTCGGTTATGTTAATGTTGGATATATAAGATATGTTACGTTCGGTTATGTTAATGTTGGATATATAAGTTGGGGATTGCTTTGACTTTTGTGCTATAAACTGCTATTCGGTGGAATTCTGCGCTCTACTGTTCTCTAGTATGTTCTGCTTGGCTCTGTGAATGCCAGTAATAGTTGTCTCGGCACGTTAGTCTGAGCTATGCTGCGTTCGGTTATGTTACGTTTGACGAGGTTGCGATAGGGTAGTATAGACTTTTGTGCTGTTCACAGCTTTCAGCGGATTTCTGCTATCTACTGTGTTCTCGTATTTCCTGCTTGTCTCTGGGTGGGGGCAGCATTAGTGGCCTCGGCACGTTAGGCTCGTGTATGTCACGTACGGTTAGGTTGGATTTGGTTAAGCTCCGCCAGTTTAACTCCGACTCTCGTGCTATACACAGCAGGTCGGATAATTTCTGCTCTCCACTCTGTTATACTATATTCTGCATGGCCCTGTGTAGTTCAGCAATAGTGATCGCGGCCCGTTATGTTTTGCTATGTAACGCTTTGTTATGCCACGGTTGGATATATAAGGATAGGTAAGCTCTGACTTTTGTGCTATACACTGCTATTTGGTGGACTTCCGCATTCTCGTATGCTCTTCATGTTCTGTTTGTCTCTGTGGAGGGCAGCAATAGCGGCCTAGGCACCCTATGTTGAGTTGTGCTGCGATTGGTTTGGTTAGGTTAGTTCAGGTATGGTTTGGATATCTTTGACTTTATGGCCATACACTGCAATGCGGTGTATTTCTGCGCTCTACTGTGCTCTAGTATACTCTGCATGGCTCTGGGGAGGCCGGTAGTAGTGGTCACGGCACGTTAGGTTGAGCTATGATACGGTTCTTTGGGCCATGTTAGGAAGGTTTGGTCAGGATTTCTTTGACCTTTGTGGTATACACTGCTATTCGGTGCATTTTCGCGCTGTACATTGCTGTACTATATTCCGCTCGACCCTGGTGAGGCGATAAGTAGTGGCCGTGGCAAGTTAGTTTGAGCTACGCTATGACCGGTTAGGTTAGGTTTGGCAATGTTTGGATAGGATAGCTCTGACATTCCTGCCATACTGTGTTGTTTGGTGGATTTCTGTGATCTACTCAGCTCGACAACTTTCTGCTTGACTCTGGGGAGGCCACGAGCAGTGTTCGCGGCACGTTACGTTGATCCATGCTGCATTCGACAGGGTAAGGTTAGGTAAGGTTAGGTTAGGATATCTACGGCTTTTGTGTTATTCACTGAAATGCGGATGATTCCTGCTCTCTCTTGTGCTAAAGTACATTCCACTCGTCCCTGCGGAGGCAAGAAGTTGTAGTCACGTCGAGTTTGTTATATTTACGTTACTTTTGTATATGTCACGTTTGGCTAGCATAGGATAGGTTACTCTAACTTTTGCGATATACACTGCTATTCGTTGGATTTCTGTGCTCAAATGTGCTCTAATGTGCTTTGCTTGGCCACAGGGATGCCATTACTAGAGGTGGCGGCATGTTATATTGAGATATTCTATGTTTGGTCTGTTTAGGTTTGCGGTAGGCCTGACTAATGTTCTATACATTGCTATTCGTTGGACTTCTGCTTTCTACTGTACTCTAATGTTCTACTTTGATCTGGAGATCAGAGCAATAGTTCACTCATCACGTTGTATTGAGTTACACTACGTTTTGTTGGGTTAGGTCAGGTCAGGTTAGTTTAGGCTATCTTTCACTTGTGTGCTATACAGTGCAATGCGACGGTTATCTGCGCCCTGGAGTGTTCTAGCATTTTCTGCTTGGCTCTGAGGAGCCCAACAATATTGGTCACGGATCCTTAGGCCGATTTAGGTTATGTTCGGATTGTTCAGGTTAGGTTAATTTCTGTAGGGATAGCTTTGACTTTCGCGCTACAAACTGTTGTTCGGTGGACTTCTGCGCACATCTGTGCTCTACTATGTTCTGCTTGTCCCTGGGGTGGCCAACAATAGTGGTCGCGGCACGTTATGTCGGGGTAGGCTGCGTTTGGTTTGGTTCCGTTCGCTTGTGTTAGGTTTTGATACATATGACTTTTGCGCCATACACTGCGATTCCATTCATTTCTGCGCTCTACTGTCCTCTAAAAAGTCCTGCTCGACTCTGGGGAGGCCAGCAATTGTGGTCTGGGTACGTTGGTTTGAGTAGCGGTACGATTGGCTACATCAAGGTTCGATATATTAGGATAGGATTGCTTTGACTTTTGTTCTATACACTGCTATTCGGTGGATTTCTGCGCTCTAATGCGCTCTAATATGCTCCGCTTGGCTCCGGAGAAGCCAGTTATATTGGCCACGTCATGTTATGTTGAGTCACACTACGTTTGGGCAGGTTCGGTTCGGACGTGTTAGATCTGGGTATGTTTGACTTTTGCGCTGTACACTGCAATGAGGTGGTTTTCTACACTCAGCTGCGCAGTAGCATATCCTGCTTGGGGCTTGGCAGGCCAACACTTGTGGTCTCAGCATGTTAGGCAGAGATATGATACGTTCAGTTGTGTTATGTTCTGTGAGGTTAGGGTAGGGTAGTTTAGACTGCTGTGCTATATACGGTCATCCACGGATTTCCGCGACCTGCTGTGTTCTAGTACTTTCCGCTTCGATCTTGGGAGGCCAGTAATAGTAGTCTCGGCAATTTAGGTTGTGTTATGTTACGTTTGGTAAGCTTAGGTCAGGTTATGCTCAGGCATGTTAACTTAGACTTTCGTGGTATACACTGCTGTTCGGAGGATTTCTACGCTCTACTGCGCTCTAATATATGCTGCTTGTCCCTGGGAATGCCAGCAAGGTTGGTCTTGGCAACACAGGCTGCATTAGGTTACGTTCGGTTAGTTTAGGATAGGTTAAGTTCGGTAAGGATAGCCCTGACTTTCGTGCTATGAACTGTTTCTCGTTGGATATCTGCGCTCGACTGTGCTCTACTGTATCCTGCGTGCCTCCGGGTATGCCAGAACAGCAGTCGCGGAATATTGTGATCAGCTCTGCTACATATGGTTAGGTTAGGTCAGGCCAGGTAAGGTTAAGGTATCTTCCACTTCTACGCTATACACTGATATTCGGTGGATTTATGCACTCTACGTTACTCAACTGTAATCTGCTCGACTTAGGGCAGGCCGGCAATAATGCGTGCGGCACGGTGTGTTGGGTTACACTGCGTTTGGTTAGCTTAGGTAAGGACAGATTAGGTCCGGATGTCTTCGACTTTTATGCTATTCACAGCAATGCGGTGGACTTCTGCGCTCTGCTGTGCTCTACTATACCCTGATTGTCTCTGGGGTGGCCAGAAATAGTGATCTCGGCACGTTAAGTTGTGTTATGCCGCATTTGGTTAGGTTGGTGAGGTTACGATACGATACTTCAGACCTCTGTGACTGGTCGACTCTGGGGATGCGAGCAATAGTGGCAGAGGCAGGTTAGGTTGAGTTATGTTACGTTCAGTTAGGTTAGGCAATGAAAAGTTCGGTAAGGATATCACTGTCTTTCGTGCTATACACTATTATTCGGTGGATACCTGTAATCCGCTGTGATCTACTACAATCTGCTTGACTATGGGGAGGCCAGGTGCAGTACAGCAATAGTCGTGGCTCGTTATCTTGAGATACGCTACGTTTGGATAGGTTAGTTTTGGTCAGGTTATGTCTGTGTATGTCGGCCTCGTCCGCTGTACACTGCAATGCGGTGGATTTCTGCGCCCTAGCTGTGATCTACTACAATCTGCTTGACTATGGGGAGGCCAGGTGCAGTGGTCGTGGCTCGTTATGTTGAGATACGCTACGTTTGGAAAGGTTAGTTTTGGTCAGGATATGTCTGTGTATGTCGGCCTCGTCCGCTGTACACTGCAATGCGGTGGATTTCTGCGCCCTAGTGTGTCCTGCTATACTCTGCTTGGCTCTGTGGACGCCATCAATATTTTTCACGGCACGATATGTTGAGATATGCTACGTTCGCTTAAGTCACGTTTCCCCAGGCTAGGATAGAATATATTAGACTTTTGTGTAGTGAACTGCTTTTTGGTTGATTCTTGCTCTCTACTGGTTCGAGTATGTCCCGCTTGCCACTGTGGTGGCCGCTAAGTGTGGTGAAGGTACGTTAGCCTGAGTTAGGTTTCGTTTCGTTAGGTTACGTTAGGAACGCTTGGTCAGCATTTCTATGACTTTTGTGCTATATGCTGCTACTCGGTGGATATCTGCGTTCTACATTGCTCTACTGCACTCTGCTCGTCCCAGGGGAGCCGTGCATTAGTGGTCGCGCCACGTTAGCTTCAGTTAGGTTATGTTACGCTCGCATAGGCTGGTAAAACTTGGTTAGGATGGCTTTGACTTTCGTGATGTACACCGCTTTTCGGCGGATTTCTGTGCTGTACAGTGCTCTACATTAGAATGGCTTTGACTTTCGTGATGTACACCGCTTTTCGGCGGATTTCTGTGCTGTACAGTGCTCTACTATATTCTGCTTTCCCCCGGGTATGCCAGAAGCAGCAGTGGAGGACGGTTGTGATGAGCTATGCTACGTTTGGTTGGGTTAACTTGTGTCAGGTTATGCTAGGATATCTACGGCTTTTGTGCTATTCAGTACCATGCGGCGGATCCCTGCGCACTGCTGCTCCCTACTACATGCGGCCGGCCTCTGCGGAGGCCAGCAATGGAGGCCTCGTCATGTTAGGTACAGCTATGTTGCGTTTGGTTATGTCACGTCTGGCTATGCCAGGATAGGCCACTTTGACTTTTGTGCTGTACACAGCTCTTCGGCGGATTCCTGCGTTCTAATATGCTCTAATACGCTTTACTTGGCTCCGCGGCGGCTATTAAAATAGGTCGCGGAATGCTATGTTGAGGTAGGCTACGTTTGCTTAGGTTACGTGCTGTCATATTAAGTTAGGATAACTTTGACTTATGCGCTATACACTGCAATGCGGTTGATTCCTGCGCTCTACTGTGCCCTAGTGCATTCTGCTTGGCTCTTCGTAGGCCAGCAATAGCATCCCCGTCGCGATAGTATGGGTTAGATTACGCTCGGTTATGTTGCGTTATGTTAGGTTAGGACACGATAGCTTTGGCATTTCTACTATACATTGTTCTTCGCTAGATTTCCGCTCTCTACTGTCCCCTAATGCATTCTGCTTGGCTCTGTGGATTCCTGCAATGTTTGTCTCATCACGTTATACTGAGTTACACTGCGCTTGGGTATGTTAGGTTAGGTCAGGTCAGGTTATGGTACATTCCACTCTTATATTCCACTCTTGTGATTTGCTCAGCAATGTGGGGAATCACTGCGCACTACTGTGCTCCAGCACATTCTGCTTGTCTCTCTGGTGGCCAGCAATAGTGGTCGCGCCATGTTAGTCTGAGTTAAGTTGCGTTCGGATGTGTTACGTTTGGCTAAGATATGATTGGCTACTTTGGCTTTTGTGCCATGCACTGCTCTTCGCAGGTTCTCTGCGCTGTAATCTGACCTAATATGCTCTGCTTGGCTCTGTGGTGGCCAGTAATAGTTGTCTCGGCGCGCTAGATTCTGTTCGGTTACTTAGAGTTGGGTTAGGTTAGGAAGGTTTGGATAGGATTTCTTTGACCTTTTGGATATACACTGATATTCGGATGATCTCCGATCTTGACATTGCTCTACGCTCCTCCGCTCGTCCACGGGGTGGCGAGCAGTAGAGGTCGTGGCACGTCAGTTTGAGATAGGTAAAGCTTGGTTTGGTTATGTTAGGTCAAGTTTGGTCTGGATAGCTTCAACTTTCGTGCTGTCCACTGCAATGCTGTGGATTTCTGCTTTCTCCTGTGCTCTGGCATCTTCTGCCTGGCACTGGGGATGCCAGCAATATTGGTCTCGACACTCCATGTTGAATTACACTACCTTTGGGTAGGTTAGGTTAGGCCAAGTTAGGTCAGGGTATCCTACACTTTCGTGCTATGCACTGCAATCCTTCTGTTTCCTGCGCTCTACAGTGCTATATAATATTCTGCTTGGCTTTGTCGAGGCGAGCAATGGTGGCCTTGGCGCGTTAGGTTCAGAAAGGTAACGTGTGTTTATGCTACGGTTGGTATAGTTAGGTTGCGATAGCCTCGACTTTAGCGATATACACTGCCATTCGGTGAATTTCTGCTATCTAGCGTGCTCCAATATGTTCTGCTTGTCTCTCGGAAGGCCTGCAATATTGGACTTGTCACGTCATGTTATGCTGCACAACGCTTGTGTGAGTTAGGTTAGGTGAACTTTGGTCAGGAGATGTTTGACTCTTGCGGTGTATACTGCAATGCGGTGGGCGCTCTCCTGTGTCGTAGCACGTTCTGCTTGTCGCTGGGGTGGCCAGCAATAGTGGTCTCGACACGTGAGTGTGAGCTTAGATACGTTCGGTATTGTTACGTTTGGCGAGGTTAGTACAGGATAGATTAGACGCTTGTGCTATGCACAGCTGTCATCACAATTCTGCGCTCTACTGTGTTTTAATATTTTCTGCTTGGCTTTTGGGAAGTCAGGAATAGTGTTCTCGTCGCGTTAACTTGTGTTAGGCTACGTTTCGTTGGGTCAGGTTAGGAAGGTCTGGTTAGGATTCCTTCTTCTATTGTGCTATACACTGCTATTTAGTGGATTTATGCGCCGAATATATCTCTAGAATACTCTCCTCGAATCTGGGGTGGCGAGCAATAGTGGTCATTGCACATTAGGATGTGCTACGTTACGTTTGGTTCGATTAGGTTATGTTAAGCCCGGAAGTTTTTCTACGACTTTCGCGCTAAACACTTCTATTCGGAGGATTTCTGCGCTCTATTCTGCTCTACTATATTCTGATTGGCCCTGAGAATGCCAGCAATATTGGTCTTGGAACGTTAGGTTTAATTAGGTTACGTTTCGTTGTGTTGGGTGGGGTTAAGTTCGGTTAGTGTAGCTTCGACCTTCGTGCTGTACACTGATATTCGGTGGATTTCCGCGCTGCACTCTGCTCTACTATATTCTGGTTGGACATGGGGAGGACAACAATGGTGTTTGCGGCACTTAATTTCAGCAGGGCTACGGTTGGTTTGGTTAGGTTAGGTCTGGTTGTGTTTTCGTCACTTCGACTTTTGTGCTGTACACCGCTGTTCGGTGAACTTCTGCGCACTACATTGCTCTACAGTACCCTGCTCGACTCCGGGGATACGAGCAATGGCGTTCGCGTCACGTCGGTTTGAGTTAGGTTACGTTTGGTTAGGCTAGGTTACGTTATGTTTGGCTAGGATAGTTTTGCCTTTCGTGTGATGCACTGATAATCGGTGGATTCCTGTGGTCCAGTGCTCTCTACAATTTTCTGCTCGGTTATGTGGGCGCCACGAGCAGTGTTCGCGGCACCTTATGTGCAGCTATGCTACGTTTGCTTGTGTTAAGTTCGGTCAGGTTACGCTTGGATATCTACGGCTTTTGTTCTGTTCACTGCAACACAGTGGATTTCTGCGCTCTGCTGTGCTCTAGTATAATCTGCTTAGCTCTGGAGAGGCGAGAAACAGTGGCCTCGGCACACAAGGTTGAGTTATGCCTCGTTCGGTTATGTTATGTTTGGTGAAGTGAGGATAGGATATTTTAGACTTCTGTGCTACAAACTTCTACCATCCTATTTCTGCGCTCTACTGCGTTCTTATATTTTCTGCTTAGCGCTGTGGTGGCCAGAAACAGTGGTCTCGGCACGATAGTTTGAGGTATGCTACGTTTCGTTATGGTAGATATAGAAGGCTTGGTTAGGATTTCCTTGACTTTTGTGCTGTCCATTGCTATTCGATGGATATCTGTGATCTACTGTGCTTTATTATATTCTGCTTGTCTCTGGGGATACCAGCAGCAGGGCTCGCGGCATGTCATGTTGAGTTATGCTACGTATGGTTGTGTTAGGTTAGGCCATGTTAGGTTAGGTTATCTCTGACTCTTGTGCTGCGCACTGCTGTTTTGGGGATTTCTGCTCTCGACATTGCTCTACTATACTCTGCTCGACTATGTGGTGCTGAGCAATAGTGGCTGTGGCACGTTAGCTTGTGTTATGTTATGATTGGTTAGGTTAGGTTAGGACATGTTAAGTTAGTATATCTTCGACTTTTGTGATATTCACTGCATTGCGGTGGATTTCTGCGCACCACTGTGCACTAGTACATTCCGCTTGTCCCTGTGGAGGCCGACAACTGTGGTCTCGTCATGTTATGTTTATTCAGGTTACGTTTGTGTATGTTAAGGTTGGCTATGTTGAGATTCGCTACTTTGGCTTTTATGCGACTCACTGCTATTCGTAGTATAACTGCGCTCTAATGTGCTCTGAAATGATCAGCGTAGCTCTGGCGATCATGGAAATAGTGGTCTCGGCACGTTAGGTTGCGACTGCTTGTGCTTGCATATACTACTTTTGTATATGTTGGGATAGCATAGTTTAGACCCTTGTGCTATACACTTATATTCGGTGGATATCTACTCTCCACATTCCTATACTATACGCTGATCGACTCTGGGTATGAGAGCAACAGTGGTAGTGGCGCGTTAGGTTGAGCTAGGTTACGTATGATTAGATTAGGTTAGGCTAGGCTTTGTCAGGGTATCTTTGACTTTCGTGCTGTACACAGTTATTCTGTTCATTCCTGTACTCCACTGTGCTTTACGTCGCGGGACGTTACGTTGAGTTTTTTTACGACACGTTAGGTTATGTTAGTTCGGGTCAGGTTTGGATGCCCATGATTTTTCTGATGTACGGTGCGGTGCTGTGGATTTCTGCGCCCTAATTTCCTCTAGTATGTCCTGCCTCGCTCCGGGGAGGCCAGCAATAGTGGCCGCGGCCCGTCAGGCTGTGTTAAATTACATTCAGCTTGGTTGGGTTTCGTAGGATTAGGCTGAGATGGCTATAACTTTTGTGCTACACACTGCTATTTTATGAACCTCAGCGCTCTACTGTGCTCTATAACACTGTGCCCTTGTTTGTTAACGCCAGGAGTAATGGTCGCGGCATGTTAGGTTTGGTTCCGTTCAATTAGGTTCGGCTAGGTATGATTAGGTATGGTTGGGATAGCTGTGACTTTTTTGATATACACTGCTGTTCGGCCGATTTCAGCATCCTACATTGCTCTGCTCTACCCTGTTTTGCTCTCGTGGGGCCAGCAACATCGGTGGTGGCTCCCCAGGATGTATCCGTTACGTTTGGTTATGTTGCGTTTGGTCAGGTTAGGAGGGGAAAACTTTGACTTTTATGCCATACGCTGCTATTCGGTAGATTTCTGCGCTGTACATTGCTCTCCTAAGTTCTATTCGACTCTGAGGTGGCCGGCAACAGAGGTCTCGGCACGTTAGGTTGAGTTATGTTACGTTCGGTTCGGTCACAATTGGTTAGTTTAGGAGAGGTTAGCGTTGAGCTTTGTGCTATGCACCGCCATTCGGCGGATCCCTGCTCTCTAATGTGCTCTAATATGATCAGCCCGGTTCTGGGAAAGAAAGCAATAGTGGTATCAGCGCGATATGTTGTGTCAGGCTACGTAGTGTTAGGTTGGGTCATGCCAGGTTGTGTTAGCGGATCTTTGTCATTTGTGCTTAAGACTGCGGTGCGGCTCATTTCTGCGCTCTACTGTGGTCTAGCGTATTCTGATTGTACCTGTGGAGGCCATCAATAGTGTCCTTGTCAAGTTAGCTTGAGCTACATTACGTTCGGTTGGGTTAGGGCAGGCTACTTTGCCTTTTGTGTCTTTCACTGCTATTCGGTGTATTTCTGTGCTCTATTTTGCTCTAATATGATCTGAGTATCTCCGGAGAGGCCAGTAATATTGTCTCGGCACTTTATGTTGAGATGAACTACGTTCAGGTAGGTTAGGTTTGGTCAAGTTTTCTCAAGGTATGTTTGACCTTTGTGCGGTACACAGCAATGCGGTGGATCTCTGCGATATGTTCTGCTCATGTATATTCTGCTTGGCTCTGTGAAGCCAGCAGTAGTGGGTTCGGCACGTTAGTTTGTGCTATGCTACGTCCGGTTATGTTTCGTTTTGTGATGTTAGGATCAGATAGTTTGGAATTTTGTGCTGTACACTGATATACGCGGGTTTCTGCGCAATACTGTCTTCTAATATTTTCTGTTTGGATCTTGGGAGGCCAGCAATAGTAGCTTAGATTACTTTCGGTCGGGTCAGTTTAGGTTAAACTTGGACAAGTTGACCCAGTCTTTAGTGTTATACACTGCTGTCAGGGCGGCATCTGCGCTCCACTGCGCACTTCTTTATTCTGCTTAGCCCTGAGAATGCCAGCAGTATTGGTCCCTGCACGTTAGGTAAAATTACGTTACGTATGGATAGCTTAAGTTAGACTATGTTCGGTATGTGTAGCTTTGGCATTTGTACTATACACTGTCTTCGGGTGAACCTGTGCGCTCGACAGTGCTCCACTGTATTCTGCTCGGCTCTGAGGAGGCCACCAAGAGTGGTCGCTGCACGTTACGTTTTGGTAGTCTGCTTTTGGTTATGCTAGGTTAGCCAGAGTTAGGTCTGGAAAGGTATTACTTTTGTGTTGTACACTGCGGTTCTATGGATTTCCGCGCTCTACTTTCCTATAGTAAGCTTTGCTCAACTCTGTGGAGACCAGCAACTGTGGTAGCGGTACGTTAGGCTCAGTTATGCTCCGTCTGGCTACGTTATGGTT